>NW_020210441.1:0-1721 GCF_003070985.1 Temnothorax curvispinosus | reverse complement strand
CCTCTTTAATACGGTCGATATTGATCAATGATATTGGTTCTTGACTTCTATTTTTACATAGAAGATTTCGACTATTAAGTAAGTCAAATATGTTATTTATATTAAGAAGAAATAATGATGTTGCTGCTGAATTTTGAAACTGTGGTAGTTGCAAATCTATAGCACAGAAATCAATTGCATTGGCACCACTGATACTTAAAGTTTGAGCAGCCAGTCTTACATTCATTTTTTCTTGTTGCCAATTTAAATGACGCCTGGTTATTTTTGTTGCAGCGTGAAGACCTTCTTTTTCTTGCAGTTCTACTAAATTTATAATATATTGCCATTTTATTTTATTTCCATTGCCATCATGCATATTTTTACAGCTAGCAAACGCATTTTGAATTAGTTTAATCATATAGCAAGCATCTAACATTACATAAACTTTTTCCTTAGTTTGTGGATGCATAAAGTAGGGTCTTGGATTTTCTGCAGATATATGTGCACCTAGACATTGCATTGTTGTAATATTGCTTGGACAGCCATCCATAGTAATATTAATAATAATGGCACCTATTTCATGTAGCGATGACAGTACTATTTTAATTATATTTGCTCTTTCTGCACCAGTCAAAGATTTTATTAAATAATATGCAATAGGGATTTTCCAACTGCCATTAATGCAAACTAGAACAAAGACGCATTCATGTCTTGTTTTTGGTAGATTCTCGTCAGATTTAGCTTCTTTTGTATTTGTCACACCACAATCAACATATCCATAATATGTATCATTTTCAATTTCTATGAATTCCCGTATTGACATATCATCAATAGTTAAACTAAAATATAATATTTTTCCTTCTGTTGTTGCTTCATTAATTTTTTTCTCTACTGTTTTTAAAACCTCAGTTGTTATACCAGTTATACCAGTTTGCCTTCTACAGATGCATACCATCTTCTTATTGTTTGTAGATGTGGTAAAATATTAAGGAAAGTCTTACGAACATATTCATATGCTTTTATTGAATAAAACTGTAATGTTGCTGCAAAAGTTTTAATATCATCCGAAAATACTCTTTCTTTTCTTCTTTGAAAGATGTCTTTTTAATATTTCTCTTTCAGTTGATGAAACGCTAGACTGTACAACATGAATTACATATAATTCATATTACGTATATTTCATTATTAGTAAATTGCAATTCCTCCTGTGCTATATGCTTTTAATATTGTTATATTACTCGTACCACATATATGTAGTATTTGTTCTGTCAATCAGTACTTACTTGTAACAACTCAGCAGCGTCCTTAGATAATAATTTAATTCCTTATCTTTTAAATTCTTTACAAGCGACGTCAATGATACTACTCTTTGGTTCAATCTTCTGCATTTCTGCTGATATATTTTTAACTTAACCTTCAACGCTTTTATTTTGTCCTCTTTTATTTTCAATTTATATAATGGATCTTTGCATGGATTGAACATATCCAAATTTGTACTATGTAACAAATATTCATGTATATATGCATATAATTTTTAAGTACACAATAAACATCATTAAAAACTAATTTTTCTTTTTATTATTTTACCTGTCAGCGAAACCAAACTTTGTTGTTCGTTGTACTTTCGAAATAGATACATGTGCTTCTTCTAAGTTAATATTCTCTGTAGTCTGTATATTTAACTCTGGTAAAGATGGTTCCTGAGGTTCTGGACATTGTTCGTTAGTACTTGTTACATATAA
>NW_020210440.1:0-1162 GCF_003070985.1 Temnothorax curvispinosus | reverse complement strand
CAGATGAGCTGATCTGAGCCAGGGCCGTAGCTAGTAATGTTGAGTGTAATGAGCGGACCAAAGGTGAGTGAGCGAAGATTGCACCATTTTCCTATTGAGCTGACGCAGCTGAGATGGTGATCGGCTTCGCTGATGAGTTCGACTAATGAGCCTCATGCAGCATCGTGTCGGTTGGTGCACTTCTTGCACCCCCGTGAGCCTTTACATGAGCGGCCGTTGTGGCGGCCAAGGCATTTGAACCAAAGCCTCCGTGGTATGACTAATTCTTTTCGATCGCCTGTTGAAAGATCCCTAAATTACGTGCACATCACAATGAAGTGAGTGCCATTGCAACAATCGCACGGGTAAATTAGATGCTGCCGTGCGGGCCGGTTGAGCTGCCACATGCTGAGCTGTCAACGTGCGCTTTGCTGTTGAATGAGCGCCGACGGCTGTGAAGCTTCAAGATATGCATGCTCCTTGAGAAACGTCTTGTTCGCCTCTTCGAGATGCATTGAGATTTGGATGACCTCCTCTAACGGCATGTCCTTTGCACAAGTGGGCAGCGTGTCGCCAATATTCCGCACCGTCGCCAGGCGGTTCATTTAGGATGAGCTCCGTGGACAAGCGCACGGGTAAGGCTTGGCGTTCCGATGTGCGAGCCTGTGGTATCTCGAGCAGCGGCGTCGTGGTCTCCGTACCGCCCGTACCTGCCTTTGCGGGTTCCGTCATGTTGAGTCGTCCCTGAGCTGCGCACGATGAAATACCTGAGAAATGTCGAGACACGTGTAAGAAATGCTGCACGAACCGAGAACGTTCGAGAGACGCGTGAGAAAAACACTATGCGAATTGAGAGTCTACAATGTCATGTATTGAGCACGTGAAAATGTCTATTTACACTCGCGGGAGCGCGTGAACATGTTTTCGTAACACTCGCGAGCGCGCGTGAGAATGTCTGTACTTTACTCGCGGAAGCGCGCGATAATGTCCACGTGGCATGTCGTGAAAGGCATGCCCTGTTCACATGATCTGTGTCCGAGCTACACTTTAAGTTCCACGCATCCGGCTCGAAGGACCAAATGTTCGCGAAATCGTTGATTAATCCCGGCGATGGAAGCGGGATGATAAGGACGCGTGTGGAAGGTCTTAACTAAATATTCACTTTATTTTTGTGTAACTCAGA
>NW_020210439.1:0-1423 GCF_003070985.1 Temnothorax curvispinosus | reverse complement strand
GAATCCGCACGCGTTCTGTTTTACGAGCTTGGAATAAACGCATTTCTCAAGTTCTTTTGAGTTTTCTTTCCTTTCGTGAGTTCCGCGGAATACATGCGTGAGTGTGGAGTGCGCGATAGTGCTACGGCGGCGAGCTTACTCGACGAGCGTAACATTTTGGGGGCTCGTCCGAGATAAGATTGCGTGCGCCCAGTTCGTCGCGGCGCTTTCTGACGGTTTCGTAAAACGAACTCTTCAGTTAGAGGAATTAACGACCAACTGGGCCGCCATAGAGAGGGCCATGGCAATAAAAGTCATCCAAGCAAATAGTTTTTCGCGGAAATTTGAAAGTAAAGATCTCGGAAAAGGCAGAGCTGGGAACGAAATTAAATCGGCGGGGAATGAGAAAGGTGAAAAGGGCTCTGCGAATTTAAGAAAAAATTTGGGTTTCAGAACGAGATTCGGGCGTGAGGAAAAGAAGTACTGGCAGTGCGGTGCCAAAGGGCACTTCCGGTCGGAGTGCCCTTCTCTAACTACGGAAGAAAAGGGAAACTCGGAATAGCCGAGCTCAGCGGGGCATGTTCGGCTCAGGGGTGCAAAGGCCTTGCGAAATTAAGTAGGATAAGTAGCGGGTTAAGTGATTTTTGTTTTCGCGGCTGAGTTAATGGCCGGACTTGCGTCTTTAGAATAGATACGGGCTCCGATGTGTCGGTATTTAGGGAAGATTTGTTAGGTCCTTTGAAATCACCCACTCCTGTAGAGAGATATTTCTTGACCTACCCAACGGGAGAAACGGTTCCTGTAAAACGTAGAGTGGTGGTTGGAATCGAAATAGGAAAATTTTCTATGGATTTTCCGGTATTTATAGCGGCCATAAAAGACGAGTGCATTCTAGGAGCGGACTTTCTTTTAAAAATAGGGGTGGAAAGCGTTTTCTCTTCGGTTTTTGAGGAAACGGTGTCAGAGAGTCAAGAAAACTTTTTGTGTTCCCGAATTTGTAGTTTTGATAGGGAGATTCCTTTTTTTCTTAAGGAATTCTTTGTAAAAAATTCCAAAACTCTCAACGCTTCTCAAAAGGAGCAGTTTGCCGAATTGGTGATCGAGTTTCAAGATGTCTTTTCGGAAGATGTGGTTGCAGAAAATTGCTCCGTCGTTGAGCATGCTATTAAGGTGAAAAGTTCTCCGATTAAACAGGCTCCTAGGCGAATTTCACTGCATATGCAAGAAGAGGTGGAAAAGATTTTAAACGAAATAAAACAACGAGGTGTTAACGAAGAATTTCATAGCGCCTTGGTTTCCCCAGTTGTTTTAGTTAAAAAGAAAGATGGAACGATTAGATTCTGTATCGATTTCAGGAAGCTCAATGCTATTACAGAAAAAGATTCTTATCCTATTCTCAGGATAGATGATCTTTTTGATCGTTTATCCGAAAATTCCTGGTTCA
>NW_020210438.1:0-1609 GCF_003070985.1 Temnothorax curvispinosus | reverse complement strand
AAAGCCAATCCAAGCAACCGAATGAGGCACACGCTGACACTCCGCGTAACAATTTCGCCAAGCCGGCAATAGTTTTGTTCACCGATTGTCGACTGTCAATGTCGATACACAAGATCGATCGCGCACAGGTCCGCCAATCAGATCACACCGGCACCGCCAACCGCATCCCACGCAGGTCAGCCAACAGGATTACAGGGCATGCACACCTCAGAGAACCGGTGTAGAAAGGAGCAGATCAGATAGCACATGTGCAGCAGAGAGAAACCTGAGAGCGGCCATCCGGCTTCGGGGGACGTCTGTCCTAATCTGCCCTCTGAGAAAGTGGACGTCAACTACGGCGTTACGCTCGGTAACGATCAGAGAGGACTCGGGTAACGATACATGGGTTCGTATCCATGCTATGGTTCGTGTCCGAACTACTCAGAAGGAGGGGGATATATGCTGGTCGCGCAAGCCTTTCCTCTGTCCGTGTACGCTAGACCCTCGGCAAGCTTCGAGCAGGGAGAGAAGAGCAGACATACGATCTGCTGTCTCTCTTGAGCTGTGACGTTGCCGCTTTGCACGGGCCGGCTTGCCGGCTATACCACGATGCCACGCATTTCGGGTATTGCGTCTCGTGTCTCGCCGAGTGCCGAGTCTCGAGTTGACAAATCGACGATACGCTATACCCGCTATATACGTTACATTCGCTTGTATACAAATTTTAATTTTTATATTTATAATTAAATAAATATTTGTAAACATAAAAACTAAAATTCGTAAATGTAATGTATAGAAATCACCGTTCTATGCTTTTCTATCTAAAAAAGTCTTACATTCAAAACCTTTACTTTGCATAATAAATTTTAAATATAATATTTAAATGCATACCAATAATTATATTATTAACTATATTGAGAAAAAATGGTAGTTTATAATGTTTCTTGCACTCTTATTAAATTTATTTTACCTATGCATGTTCAAGCGGCCAAATTACGAGCAACAACAGAAGGAAATTGGATAAAAATAAAAACACTTTCTTAAATAAGCAATACACATGGGTAACAGTGAGTTCTATTATAATTCTCGTATAGTTCTGAACGTGTTCTAACGTTTATTTCTAAAGAGTTCTGACGATAAGCATTATTTATTCATGTTTTAAATAATTTTTATCGACTAAGAAAGACGCATTTACGGGTATGTGGGTGAGACGCTGTAGAAAATCTCGGAGTTCTGGCTTATATAAAATATTTTTCGTACAGTTCTAAGCATACTAAAACAATTTCTAAAGAGTTCCGGGCATTGGCAATGTTGTATAATTTTTAAATAAATTAATAACGCATGAAAGTCAGGAATTTATCGAGAATAGGGTCTTTCTCGAGCGATAAGAATTATTTAAAACAAGTAAAGTGTGCAAGTAGAAACCTGCACATTGCTTCCTCATAGTTTTTAAGTGTGCAAGTAGAAACCTTTGCTCACAAAGCTTCCTCTATTTGTTTTGGCTTCCTCATAGAGGAAGCTTTGTAAGCAAAGGTTTCTACTTGCAAAAAACCTCTTTACCGATCATCGCCAAATTCAATACCGACCTTCCTTGAATGATACTCTATTGATTAAAAAAAGAAAAAAAAAA
>NW_020210437.1:5792-6093 GCF_003070985.1 Temnothorax curvispinosus | reverse complement strand
TTATTATTTGCAAGAAAATAGATTTCTTTGAGTTTAGTTTTCTTAATTCAAAAGAAATATTAGGTAGATTCGAGAAAATATTTTAAACTTAGAAAAATGTTTTCTTAAATCTACTCAATACTTGTTTGAATTAAGGAAACTAGATTCAAAGAAATCTATTTTCTTGCAAATAATAATTTTTTTTTTCAGTGTATGGTTCAGTAAAGCACCGGTGGGTGCTGGGACTGTCACTTTTGGGTGGTAGAGTCCGCACCGGTGATGTTTTCTAAAACGAACCAGTGGGTGCTGGGACTGTTCCCTT
>NW_020210437.1:0-5692 GCF_003070985.1 Temnothorax curvispinosus | reverse complement strand
GGTGATGTTTTCTAAAACGAACCAGTGGGTGCTGGGACTGTTCCCTTTTAAAGATAGAGTCCGCACCGGCTACGCTGGTGGGTGCTGGGACTATCTTTTCGGGAAACAGAGTCCGCGCTGTATTTACTGAACCATATCGAATACAAGAAGTTTATATACATACATTATGTATTCTGTTCAAGCTTCTCTTTTATCTTCTAGTTTATTGACCTTATCCTTTTTAATACACTCTATATATCCTTGTTTTCATAAATCGTTAATCGTATCGATATTTGAAATATCGATACTGTATCGCCCATCTCTACTACTGGTAAAACCGTATACATAGGTTACTTATTATAAAAGAAAGAAGGTGCCGACGATCTCTTGCTTAAGAATATGTTATTTTCAAGATTTTTTATTCTGCCAAGAATGTTTCTTTTATTTTCAAGATTTTTTATTTTGCCAAAGATGAACAGGTGCCTCTTCTACCTCACGTATAACATATTCTTAATTCTATTTTTTTATATGCGTTTTTTCAATGCGTTTTATTTACAAGTAAATATTTCCGTTTTTTTAATACTCTGCAAAAATGTTAGAGGAAATCTCATTTAAACAACTGATTGACGGTATGCAACGTAACATCCTGCTGATTGCAAATGTAAATTTCTATGATTATATTTCGTTTTGTTCTTTAAAAGAGTTCGTTACTCTGAATGGCTTAATGTGAAGTAATGAATATAAAAATGTATAATTGCGTTGTACAAAAGAAAAAATATTATTTATTTACTCATTTATTCGAAGCGCTAATATTTTATAATAATAAATGATTGCTTCTTTTGCGTGAGAATAAATTTTTATTTTATTTTACAATTTATAAATTCCAACAATTAATAAAGGAAATGTTTTTAGTTCAATAAATACACGCGTATATTATACATGTGAAGAAATCTTTATGATGACGTAAATATTTACATTAAGCCATCTCGATATTTTAATCTTAGAAGACTTCGTCTCGATTTCCCACAACACGTAGCGGTTGTGAAAAGTTACCGTGTGCAATCTTAATGCGAAATTGTACCGCGATTTTTAGTATTAAGTATCCTAGTTCAGCCGATGAATAGACGCTGCAAAAAATAATTCAGTTATATCGACGCAATGAGATGTATTCTGACTTTATTGAACTTTTTTATATAACGATCGAAATTAGACAATGTATATTTTAAAATATTGAAGCTTATTGAATATAGATATAATATATATCAATTTATATTATAATAAATACTAATAAATAAAAACATCAATTTGACAAAGTAAAATTACGAAATTATTAACCTAAACCTAATCTGTATGTGAGCGCGTGCGCCTGGCTGCGTATGTACTAAAATCTTCCCGTTTTCATCATTTCCTGAAACTGTAGACATTCGCTGCGAAGTTCTATGGGAACATTCGCTGCGAAATTCTATGGGAGAAGCTACCCAGGACATTCGAACGTTCGTAGAAACTACTTCGTCAATCGCAGTACGTATGCGATTGTTCTGAGATTATCGCAATATACTTTTGCGATAATCTCAGATCGTTCTCAGATTCTCCCTGTGCTGTGTGGGTTTGTAGGATCACTCCTATTATTATCTATCATATTCTCATAGTATTCTTTCTTTTTTGCCCTGATAAGTTTAACTACTGCATTTCTTTCATTTCTGAAAAATTCCCAGTCCTGTTCTTTACCTGAGTTTATTGCTCTACTGTGAGCCTCATCCCTTCTATCTGCTGCCATTCTAATTTCATCTGAATACCACATTTTCCTTTCCCATATTTTCGGAATCTTAAACTTTTTCTTAGGTGCTACAGTATCCAATACACTTACTATACTATTGACAAATCTCTCCGCCCTTATGCTTATATCTAGCCCTTGACCTTGCTCAGTTCTTTCTTCCATTATTCTAAGAAATTCATCTACATTAAATTTACTATAGTCCCTGCCTCTAAATTCTTTATATTTATTTCTATTTTTATTTATATTAAATTCTACTTTTAGCCATGTATGGTCCGTGATTTTAAGTTTCTCATTCACTTGTACTTTTATTTCTTTATTCGAAAAAATTAAATCTATCATCGTTCGACTATCTTTTGTAACTCTCGTTGGACTATCAACGTATTGCCTCATCCCTAGGTTTTGCATTACCGTTAATAATTTCTTTGTGTAAAATGAATCTACCATTACATCTATATTAAAGTCCCCTATCACTATACAGTCATACTTTATTATTAAATCTTCAACCGTATCTTCCAAAAATCTCACGAAATCGCCATTTGACGCACTCGGCGAATGATACACTACTGCTATCATACCTTTATACAAATTCTCTCTTATTTCTACCACCATGCACCAACAATTTGACACTATCTTTTTTTTATCAATTATTTTAAATTTAATATCATCCCTAACATATAGCAGTACTCCTCCTGTGTTTCTATTTTCAGCATCACATCTAACTATACTATACCCCGGTACATTGACCTCACTATCCTCAATTTCTACAGTCAATCTAGTCTCGGATAACGCTAGAATCACAGGATTCACCCTCTTCATAATCTGATGTTGAATTTCGTCCTTATGCGCCAAGAAGCTTTGTGCATTCGTATACCAGAGTAATTCCGCTTCTCCCTGTGGTTGCTATTTTGCATCTTCCCAGCCGGCTCTTTTTTTCTCTTCCTCCAATACTTTCTTAAAAGTCGGACATTCCGAATCTAGCGCCTCGTGTTCAACATTTATCTTCAAGTTGTACGTCTGATTTTTATAAGTACAGTTTACACACCTCTTCTTTGCCGTCATACATTCATTCGCCTTATGATTTCCTGCACATTTATAGCATGTTTCTTGTCTCGTGCAATTCTTGGCAATATGGTAATAGCCCCAGCATTTAAAACATCTTCTAACACTAATATAATTAAATATAGAACACTTTCGCCATCCTAAATTTATTTTTCCTCTGTTTATTAGTGAATTATGAGTGCTTTCATCCACTTCAATTATTACGGATCCTTGCTCAGTATCCTTACTTTTTCCTCTTAATATTTTCTTCACTAGGTGCATACAGGATTCTTCGCCAATTCTGTTCTGCTTCTTGATTGAATCTATCAGTTCATCATCCTCCATTTTCATTTCTTCTCCACCAACATTAATTATTTTAATCTTTGGTTTCCTCTTCTGTGGCTCAGAGACTTTGACCTCCTCGCCCATTGCCGCTTGTACCGTCGCCTTTAGCTTATCCTTCTCTTCTTTTGACTCACATCCTAAGATCACTGTCCCTTTACCTCCCTTTCTTAATTTGGTAATTCCTATTTCCATCTTGGTTATATCAATTTTATCTTTAATTGTTTTCTTCGTAATTTCACTCTCTTGTTGTACTTTTGGTTTTATAATCAAGATATCTTCTTCCTTCCTTTCTTTAATCACATCGCTATATTTTCTTGTCCCTCCACCTGACGATCCATATGCCCCTTGCGTCAACATTTTTCTCAATTCTTCTATTTCCTGTTTAATGCCTCCCATCTCCTCACGGACTATTTCTTTTATCATTGACTTGATCTCCTTTTTACATGCTGCCTCATCTTTTAATTCTTTCACTGTTTTTACAAGCCAATCTATTTTTCTATCAATATCACTCGCGACTGCTACTTTATTCCCGCTGCTCGGCGCCGGACTCATTTTTGCAGGTGCCGTTGCTCTTTCTGCTGCTGCCACTGCTTTATTTATATCAGCTACTTTATCACCATCACCAACAATTAACTTCTCGAATGGGCCAGGACACGACACCAAATCGCGGTTTCTATCATAAATTTTGTGCTTAGATACACAACCTGGATGGTAGAAAAGCTTGGTACAGGACTTGCATGCTACCACCTCCGTTTTTATCGCCTTCTTACATGCCGAGCATCGATACTCGGCGTATTCCTTGTTCATTCTGCTAATATCGGCAGAGACAGTTAATTGACTCGTCACTTTAACACGTCACTTTCACACGTCAGCGTTTTGTGTTCGCCGTCGATGTCTACCTGTCGTACGAGGTTTCGATGACCTCTGAACGAAATGCAGTTCTCGTGTCTATGTATCAACATATTCCGGCTAGATAACACTCATAGCTACTCCCGGTCTATGCAGATATTCGTTACACAACCTTTTAACACTCTCCCTCACTTCTAAACCACTCAAAAATTCACACTTTTACGGAGCGATGTTTCACACGTCTGCTTCTGCTGAGAGAGAGAGAGAGAGAGAGAGAGAGAGAGAGAGAGAGAGAGAGAGAGAGAGAGAATCAGAATCAGAATCAGAATCAGAATCATCATTTATTAGACGCTCTGGGACTACGTCCCCTAAAGCGTCGAAACCAAATTACAAAGAGTGTCGAATAAAATAAACATACGTGCATTCATATATAAAAAAAAAGTAACTACAATGGAAGATACAAGAGTAAAGTAAGTAAAGAAAATACAGATACTAATAGCTAAAAAATGATTTACAAGAGCCGTAGGGCAAAAAATAGTTTACACAATAATCTCAAGATACGCTCAGGTCTACCGACAGAAATCTCATGCGCTTAAAGATAAGAACAGAAATTTATATAATTTCGCCTTAAAAGAGCCGATACACGTCGTGTTGCGAATGTCGGAAGGGAGAGAATTCCACAGCTCGGCAGCAGAGAAACAAAAAGATCGCTTAAAGAATTCAGTACGGCAAAGCGGAAGGTTAAGGATATCGGTTGGAGATCTATTATTCCGCTGCATGTTTTCATGCCTAAAAGTAAAATTGCTGTGGATAACTTGCGGCTTTTCCTTCCTGAGTACAGAGAATGTCAGACTTCCCACCAAATATGACCGCCTAAGATCGATCTTGAGCCAGCCCAATCTGACAAGGTACGGAGTGATGAGTTCGTCGCGCTTGAGGTTGAAGATAAAGCGCACACATCTGTTCAGGGCTCTCTGCAGGCGCAGGTTATGCTGGCTTGTGATGTTAGTGAGAACTGTGCAGCAGTAGTCAAAATGAGGAAGCATTAAGGCAGAGACAAGCTTCACACGAAGAGGAACTGGAAGAAGTTGCCTGCAAAGTTTAAGCTGGTAGAGAGCCAAATTCACTTTGGAGATCGTTTTAGTCGCCTGTTTTTCCCATGAGAGAGTGCTATTGATTGTCACACCCAAGTACTCCACCGAGTCCGAGAAAGAAATCGCGGATTCCCCGACTCGAACCTGAGGCACAGAGTCCAGATCGACGTTCCTTACAAAGCGCAGTGTTCCCAAGATCATTGCCTTTGTCTTTCCAGGGTTGATCGTCAGCTTGTTATCGACAGCCCACTGCACAATCCTCTTTATATCTTCATTTAGCCTCTTGATAGCGTCCAAAAGAAACACTGGCTCAGCATGCAGATAGATCATAAGATCATCCGCGTAAAAATTGTACTTGCAGTGCTGTAGGACATTTCCGAAATCCACCAGGTAGAGGAGAAAGAGAATCGGTCCGAGAACAGAACCCTGTGGTACACCCTTTCGAACAGTTCTCTCAGTCGACGGCATCCCAGTGGACGGGTCGCGTACCGCCTGTTTTCTATTGGTTAAATAGGAACAAAGCCAACGCAGAGTAGAGCAAGCAAAGCCCAGATTCCTGGCCTTGTCAATCAAGATGTCGTGACAGACATTGTCAAAGGCCTTAGAAAAG
>NW_020210436.1:0-15198 GCF_003070985.1 Temnothorax curvispinosus | reverse complement strand
TCAGTCCACAGATGGGTCGGATCCTCTTCTATCTTGAGGACCCGCCGAGCATGATTGGCGAGTCGGACGAGTAAGGCGGCAGCGTTTAGCTCCAGCCGTGCAAGGCTGACCTGCTTTAACGGAGCGACTTTGGTTTTCGCCGCCACGAGGCTCACGACTACTTCGCCGCTCGAGCTTTCGGTCCGCAGGTAGACCACCGCTGCGTACGCCTTTTCCGAGGCGTCGGCGAATCCGTGCAGTTCGCGCTTAACACCTTCTTGATCGCTCTCCAGCCATCGGGGCACTCGGATCGTTTCCAGTAGAGGCAGTCCGGCCTGGAATTCGAGCCATCGTCGGACGTCGGTGTCAGTGAGCTGCGTGTGCCAATCCAATCCCAGCAACCAGGTGGACTGAAACAAAATTTTAGCTAATACGGTAGTGGGGGCGAGCCACCCTAGCGGATCGAATAGCCGAGCGGCTAAAGATAAGACCGACCGCTTCGTAATAGCCTCCAGTTGGGTCAGTTGCGTCGAGTAGGCGAACTGATCTTCGCGTGGATGCCAACGCAGCCCGAGGGTCAAGTGGCTCTCTCCCGGGAGCCACCACCGGGGCTCGCGTTGAAGGCGATCCTCAGGAGGGACCTCATCGAGTATCGACGCCTCGTTCGCCGACCACTTCTTGAGCGGGAAGCCGCCCGCCATGCAGATTCGGTCCAGCTGACGACGGATCTCTTTGGCCCTCGAGATCGTGTCCGCGCCAGACAATACGTCGTCCATGTAGGTCTCCAGTAGGAGGGCGATAGCTCCTAGCGGGAACTCAACTCCCTCGTCCTTGGCCAGCTGATGGAACGTGCGAATCGCTAGGAACGCGGAACAAGCAAGCCCGTACGTGAGAGTGATTAGGAGAAATTCCAGCAACACATCGCTAGGGCTCTCACGCCAGACTATGCGTTGCAGATCCCTGTCTTCCGGGTGGACTTCGATCTGCCGGTACATTTTCTCTATGTCCGCCGCAAAAACGTACCGGTGACGCCGCCAACGGAGTAAGATCTCTGCCAAAGCCGGCAGCAAGTTCGGCCCGGTCTGCAGATACTTATTTAGCGCCGCTCCCGTCGGCAGCGCGGAAGAACCGTTGAAGACGACTCGCAATTTCGTCGTCGTGCTGGTTTCCTTCATCACTCCATGGTGAGGCAGATAGCAGACGGTCATTTTCGCCGGATCGGCCGGAGGATCGACCGGCGTCATATGCCCGAGCTCGACATATTGACGCATGAAATCTGTATACAGCGCATGGAAGGAAGCATCCCGCGCGAACTTCGCTTCCATGGCCTTCATCACGCGAACGGCCGCGCGGCGCGTACCACAGAGATTCGGCATCGGCTCGACGACGGGGAGTCGCACCACGTAGCCCGTCGGGCTTACGCGAATGTGTGCGCGCGAAATGTTCCTCACACTCCTGATCGGCTTTCGAGAGCGGTCCGGCAGCCGACGGAACCTCCTCCTGCTCCCAAAATCGTCTCACTAGTTGCGACAGTTCGTCCTCGACACGGCACTGGTAGGATTGCGCGAAGTGACTCGAAGCACTTTCACCGATAGCGCCAGACAGAATCCAGCCAAGAGTCGTGTTTTGCGCGACGGGCTCGCGACTACCCCCCTTGCGAAGTCCCTCTTGCAATATTTCCGCGTAAACGTCGGCACCGAGGAGAATGTCCACCGAGTCGGACGCGCTGAACTCGGGGTCCGCCAGCTCCAGACCCCGAAGATGAGACCACGCTTCAGCGCCGGCCTCGATACCGCCGGCGTATATTGTGAGCCGGGGGAGTACGAGCGCGGAGACCGACATCGCGGGGCCGTCGGTTCGCGGCGCGAGAGTCAGCGATACGCGTCCTTTTGCGACGGCCGTTTTCTGTCCGCCGACGCCGAATATCGAAACCGACGTGCGAGAACGCGGTAACTTTAATCTTTGCGCGAGGCGCTCGGTCACAAGGGACGACTCCGATCCCTGGTCGACCAGCGCGCGAGCGTGATGCAAGGTTCCGAACCGATCGGCTACGCGAACGCGAGCGGTGGCGAGGAGCACCGCGCTCGGCTTTACGGCAAGTCTTTGAGCCGCGTGAACCGTCTTCGCGACCTCGACCTCGCGACACGCATCGTGGACGGAAGTATGGTGTCGCGCGCCACACGCTGCACACCCCTTCTTCGACGCGCACTCACTGACCTTGTGAGAACCGAGGCAGTTCAGGCACAGGTTCTTGTTGTCGACGAGCTGCTTCCGTTCCTGGGCTGTTTTCCTCTTGTAGTCCTCGCAGAACATGAGGATATGGTCCTTTTGGCAGCAGTGGCAACGACCTCGCTTGGCGTCCGGATTTCCCTCCTGCTTCCGAGCGAGGTGGCTCCGCGCGGATTTGGCGGCTCCGCTCGCGGCCTTACCGGCGGCTCCGTCGACCTTAGCAGGCTGCATCGACTCGAGCGTATGCAGCTGCCGATCGAGGAATTGCTCGAGAGTCGCATACGTCGGAGGCTCGGTCGTGTCGCCGATTGACGTTTCCCACTCGCGTCGCGAACGCGGATCCAGTAGCTCGACCGCCAGATAAACGAATAGGTCCTTGCTACGGTTTATAGGCCGACCGATACTCGCCAACGAGCTGACCGTTGCTTTGACGCCGTGGAAAATCTTTCGAAGCTCGACCGCCGATTCACTCTTCATTTTCGTTAGCGCAAGGAAATTGGACAAATACGCGCGGGTGAGAAGTCGCTTGTTCTCATAATACGCATTCAATACGTCCCACGCACTGTTATAATTTTCGGCCGTCGTCGCGATATTCCGGACTAATAACTCAGCCTCACCTTTCAAGGAAGTTTTGAGGTAGTGCAGCTTTTCCACCGGCGTCGTGTTAGCGTCCCGGCCTATGAGAGAGTGGAAGAGGTCGCGGAACGACGGCCAGTCCTCGTATTTGCCTGAGAATTCCGGCAGCTGAATCCGCGGTAACGTGGTGCGATTCGTCGTTGTCGCCGTCTCCGAAGTCTCATTCTTAGCTGCAGCCTCCTCCCTCGCCTTGTGCGACAGGAGGACGTCCAGGAACATTCCCTTCTGCGTTAAGAAGGTCTCCTCCACCAAAGCCGGGAGGTCCTGTTCCTTATAGTCAGTGGCGGCGAGAACATCTGGAGGCATTAATAGCAGTTTGCCGTGTTGTTCCTCGAACTTGTTCCAGTTCGATTCCAAGGCTTGGAGGCGAGCATTCACCAGTCCCATTGTCAATCTTGCGCCTCCCGCTTTCTTCAAGTTTTCATAGGCGCGTGCGATGCGTCCGTGCAGTTCGTTCTGCGAACGGATAAGTCCCTCCATCTCAGGGTTGCTCATCTTCGTCTTCCAGGCGGTCACTCGTAGCACGAGAAGCTCACCCTTGACCACTCACTCGCGGCGCGGATATCGGTCGCGAAATCCGGCTCGAAGGACCAATAAATGTGCGTGAGCAGAAGGAAGATCGAGTTAGAGGCGCGGGATTGGGGCTTATTTCCAGTTAACTCTCGTATGTCTATTTACAGAATATATTTACACAGAATATATACATTTATTTACACGGAGATTAGGAATCCACGAAACGCGGTTCTGATTCCTCGAAAATCGGCGCTTATTCCGCGAACTACGGTTCTCGTCGCACGATCTATTCCGCGAGCCACGGATCGAGCCGTCGTCGAGACTCCAAGCAAGTGACAATTCGCTTTTCGAAAACGGAAGAGATGCTCGTTACGTCTCCGAAAACGTATCTGCCCGAGCCTCCGGCGCACTCGGAGGTACGAGCTCCCTATCCCCACGCATCACGTATCCCCGGTAATGAGCCGAACAATTAGCCGAGCCAATCGGTAGCCGACCCGTCGACTTGTCTTTCGGTTTGAACGTCTCGAATTTCGGAGTCGGCAACCGATCAGCTGTTCTCGCCGAGGTCAGGAGCTCCGTCTCCAATGTTTACGTCGCGCGATGAGACAAAGGGGATAGAGCGAGCACGCGAGGAAAAACACGCGTTCGTTTCTCGGCTTCTCGAAGGTCTTGGAATAACGGCGGTTGTTCCCGAAACAATGCTGGGCTTAAGCGATAATTCTCCTCGCGATTATTCACGGGGGATTACGGTTCGATCGCGAACAGGGAGGGTGTCTGATTTCACGGAGAATACCCCATATACATTTTTTTAACAGTTGAAAAAGTTCAGTCATCGGTGACTGATTCAGAGGATTATAATGAATGTGCCTCATTGCTGCAGTCCAAGCAAGACCAGGATTATGCGATCATCGAATTCCGGTGAAAGAAAGAACAAGTTTAAAAAATAAAGCTTTATAGAAAGAAATCCTTAATGTGTTGGGAGGTAAGTTTATTAATTATAATGTCATTCAATTAAAACTTCTAATTTAAATGTTTTGTATACCCACAACAAACAAAAATAAATTTAATTAAATTGACGAAATATAGACACTTTTTTCTGTTCGGGTTACAATTTGTTCTTTTCTTTACATTTTTATTTCTTATTATTTGTACATAATAATTAACATTAAATGTAATAATTGAATAAACTCAGATACAAAATTATTTCTTGTTTTTTATCAAGAATTGAAACAAATTAATAAAATATTGTGTAAAGTTATTATCTAAAGAAGTACAATTTTGTAATTTTTTTAAATATAAATACAGAAAACAAAAACAATTTGGAACGGGTGCAAAAAAGGTGGAACCAACTGCGCGATTGCTATATTAAAGCAAGACGTAAACAGTACATTCCAAGCGGATCAGCTGCAAGTTGTTCAAATATCTCGAAAAAAGGTTTCAGTTTCTATGACCAGATGAAGTTTCTTGACGACGTTGTAGGAAAATCATCGTACGTATTGTATTATCTTTGTTTACTTGTTACATTTATTGTTTTGTAATATGTGGCAAATGATATAACGTAATGGACTTTTTGTTGTACAGGACTATCTCCAGCTTGCCGGATAAAAATATTGATGATATAGATTCAGCAATTTAGGAACCTCTACAGGTCACGCAACCTCAAACATCGAACATTTCTACTGTAATTGAACAGTCAGCGAGCTATGTTTCCCTATCGCCGAGTCAGCAGCAACCAAAACCAAAAAATTAGTTTTACTTATTTATGTAATAAGTTCCTGCTAAAATTGTCAGATAGTATAGTTCAGTAACAAATAAAAACATGTGATTATAATTAAATAATTTTTGGGATATAAAAAAAGTTTTATTAAACTACTATCTACATACTGACGTTAATGTTTTATTTACTGTTTGTTAGAATCAAGAAACTGTAACAATATCTCACATGTAAAAGAGGCAATTTTATCAGCCCTGGAAGGCGAGTCTAAGAGAAATCCAGACGCCATCGATGAATTTTTTCTTCAAATAGAAGATAGAGTACGAGCCCTTCCAGCATGTGAGAGGGCTCAGTTTGAAATGAAAGTCCTATCGCTACTATTTGAGCTTGAACAAAAATTATCTTTTTTTTAGTCTTATTTTTTGTTAAGACAATTCTATTTTATTTACTATTATGTAGTGTTATGTTTGCAAAAATAAAACGTAATTTTTTGGGTTATATGTAAGGTATATGTAATAAAAAAAATGTAATATCAAATAGATTAAAAATCATTATTCATTGCCCTCTCCCACTGAAATGGTAATGCACCAGTACCTATAAAGAAATTTGAATAAGCATTTTGAATTTCAAGGCCATTGTTCATTTGTCTGTCTCTAGTAACTGGCAACGAGCTAAATCCTTGAGAAATTATATTGCGATCTTCAGGAGTTATATGTACATATGTACTCCTGGAAAGTAATTTTTCCTCATTACTGATAATAAAGTTATGAAGTGCTACTGCTGCTTGAACAATTTTTCTCGCATTTGCAACACTTGCAATTATATGGGTCTTCTATAAATCCTCCATCTTGCTGCTAGAATCCCGAAAGCGCTCTCTACAACACGTCTTGCTCGACTGAGCCTGTAATTAAAAACTTTCTTCCTGAGATCTAGCTTGCCACTTCGCGGATACGGTCTCATCATGTACGTTGTCAGTAGAAAAGCCTCATCCGCTAGCAACACGTAAGGCAGTGCTGGTCCATCAATTTCGATAGGCTTCGTATTTGGCAGCTTGAATGTACCTTCTTCAAAACGTTTTCTCATTTCACTATTTTTAAAAACTCTTCCATCACTATGTCTACCTTCCGCACCGATATCGACCATAGCAAAGCGATATTTCGCATCGCTAATCGCTAACAGATTAATGCTATGGTGTCCTTTGTAATTGAAATGCGTCGAGCCATTATTTGCCGGAGCCTGTAAGACAAATTACATATATTTTATTACTCGTCGAACATTAATAATTTAACATTCTTCGACTAACATTTGTTATGACAAGTTGGTCATATGATAAATGTGTAGTATTGAAGTTTCTGTACCATAATTTATAATAAAAAAACATTTTTCTATATACCTGCAATGTAACGTGTTTTCCATCAATACATCCTATACAGTTTGAATAGTTCCAAAGTCGCTGAAATTTGTTGGCAATTTCTTGCCAACTCTTTGGACTGTCATCAATAAAAACTGTCTCCTTCAAAGCATTCCATATTGCTTTGCAGGTCTCTGATATTATCTTTGATACTGTATTATGGCCAATTCGATAGACATATGAGATCGATGTCATGCTGTCTCCTGATGCTAAATATCGAAACGTAATTTGCAGACGTGTTTCAGGAAGAATTGGCTCTCGAACAACATGTTGTTTAACAATGGTTGGGCCGACTAATTTGAGTAATTCTTGAAATAACATAGGATCCATTCGGAAATAATTGACAAATTTTTTTTTGTCTTCAGTCTCCATTTCTATTACGAGATTATCGCTCGCTCCTTGTAACAATCGCCGTTGTACGGTAAATATAGGACGCACCTAATATTATCGTTCTTTTTGAGATTCTTCGTATACCGCAATTACGTACAGTGCATACAATAGAAATATTTTACGTCGCAATTTTTGTCGACGAAAACTACTGTAACTTCGTTTAAATTTATTTACAAAACAGAAAATGGCTAGTAACGCTGTTTCGGAATCCATTTTTTCTGCAACAAAAAAAGAATAATCTTATTTTTATAATATTAATAACATAATAGATTATTTAATTTTATTTTATTAGCATATTCGCTCTCGATTATACATTTACAATTATGCTACTGTAGAGCTTTAAAACTTAAATATGCTTACCGTAGCTTAAATGAACTCGAACTTGTGTGAACTTTATTGTCGTAGAATTGATTTTCCTTCAGAAATCTTTCGGGATTATTGTTGCTGTCAATGTCAAAATCTTGGCCAGCGCGTTGTGCGTAGCCGGCTCCACGCAGCCCTCGTGAACGCGAGATTTCAACCACGGTATCAACAGCTTCAGCCGATTTCTTTTTTCTACTTCTTGGCGACCAGTTCGTCGGTGGAAAATTGTCTGCACACCACGAGGATCAGATTCTTAATGATATCTTCCGAGCAGTCAACGTCCAGTAGACCACCCACGACCACCGGGAGACGCGACGGATTCACTTTTTAGGTTATTTGCTACTTCCAAACTTCCATAGCTCATTTGGAATTCTATCGCTTCCCATCGCTTTTCCCTCCCTAAATTTTCCCACCATTTTCCACACCTCTTCTCTCCTTATCTCTTCCTCTTCCTCCTCCAACTTCCCCTCTCTTCTTGCTCCCATCACCACCCTCCCTACCACTCCTCCCAACAAATCTTTGAAATACCTATCCCATTCCTGCATACTAATTCCCTCGTTCAACTTTCTTCTCCTCTTTCTCTCCCTGTTTATCACCTTCCATATCTGCCCCTCTGTCCTAATCTCCTTTACCTCTCTTTTCCCTTTCCCTACTTTTCTTTTCTTCTCCTCACACAGCTTCTTGTATCGCTGTTTTTCCTCCCTATAACTGTCACTCTTCCTTCCTTTCCTTCTCCATTTCCTTAACATGAACCTTTTCTCTTCCCTTCCTTACATTCCTCACCCCACCAGCCCCTTTCTCCACCCTTCTTGCCTTTCCTATTTACTTCTTTTAATACCTTCCCTATCCTCCTTTTTAGCCCCTGCCATTCCCTTTCCTGAATTTGCTTATCCCCCACTAACTTTTTAAATTTTTTCCTGCCCTCCTCCGACCAATCTCTTCTCCCACTTCCGCCCTTTCCTCCTTCCTTTTACCCAAACCGTCCTCCATCTTTTCTACCCACGCCGTCACTGGCTGGTGATCTGAGTCGACCTTTGCTTCCACCACTACCCGTTCTATCCTCTCCCTTGTCTTCTTTTTTTTTAACGCGGGGAAATCTTCGACTACTGGGTTCGCGGGCCATGGCCCGGTATATGGCCCAGTGCCCCCTCTGTAAGAAGGAGGAAGACTCCCTCGCCCTCCGGGAGAGGAGCAAGGGGAGTGCCGGATTCCTATCGGCTAAAACTCCGCGGTTGTCCCTCTCGGCACGCGATGAGGGGGCCCCGGGAAACGCAGTGATACCATCCGGGACCCCCTCGTGCCAGGCTCCGCATTGGAGCATCTGTCCTCAGGGGGGGAGTGAGCTTATTTCCCTCCCCCTTTTTCTCCAGTCTTTGGACCTTCTATATTACTTCTACGGCAAGTTGGGGGACAACGTGGGAGGGGACGACCTCCTCCCTCCTAATCCTCTCGTCCGCCTCCTTTTGCGACATGACGCTGCCGCAGAAGGAGACGAACGACCTCCATTTTGCCTCTCCCTCCCTGGGCTGCACCGTCGCAGCGATGATGGCCCGGAGGGAAAGGTCCCGTCCCACACTGCCACAGAGAACACGGCGCAGCACATCCCACGCAGGACAAAACTCCAACGTGTGCTGCGCCGTATCCACCTCCGCCGGGCAGTGGTAACACCTTGTGGTGCGCTTTTTTCTTATGCGGCACAAGTACTCACCGAAGCAGCCGTGCCCCGTGAGCACCTGCGCCGCATGGAACGAGATCCCGCGTCTTTTTCGGCCCGTCCACTCTCTAAGGACGGGCCGAATGGCCTTTCGGACCCTCCTCCCTGACTCCAACTGGAGGTTCTCGAGATGTTCCTCCCAGCTGAGGAGGAGGGCCTCTTTGGCCTGCAGCCTCAGCGCGGCCTTCTGTTTCGGAATTAATTCCGGAACTTCCCTCCTCTCGATCATACCCTCCTTGATCTCCCTGACCCGGCGGTACATTGCCGCCTGGGACAGGGCGATCAGCTCGATCGGGGAAATTCCTGCAAGGGCCGTTGCCGCCTTACGCGAGACGGTCCGATAGGTCCGGGCGGCTCTCTAGACTATCAGGCGCTAAACCGCTGCGAGCTCGCGCTTTAGGCGGTCGTCGCCAGCCACCTTTAACGCCCACACCGGAACTCCGTACAGTATCACGGAGTGGATTGTTGCGACGTATAGGCGGCGCACATGCCCGCCTGCCCCTCCAATATTCGGCAACAGTCTGGCAAGATTGTTGGCCCGTCTGGCAAGATTGTTGGACCGTCTTAGCCCTAGGGGCAATGCGGGCGATGTGCTCGCTGAGACTGCCGTCCTCTCTGAGGCGCAGTCCAAGGTATTTGAGCTGTGGCTCGATTGGGACGCGGGTCCCCTCTACCGTGAGGCTGAGCGCACTAATATACTCTCGAAGGTGCGGACCCTGCAGTGCCCTGTTAAAGAACCAGGACGCCTGGGTCTTCTGCGGGACCATCCTGAGGCCCAGCTCCTTCACGGAGCGCACCACACTCGCCGAAGCGGCGTTGGCCAAACCCAGTGCTGCCGACCATGTCTCCCCGCCAACCACCAGGTACAGGTCGTCCGCGTACCCGGTGAGGTAACAGTTGGCGGGGAGAGCGATCCTCAGGACCATGTCGTATGCGATGATCTACAGCAAGGGGCCCAACACGGACCTCTGCGGAACACCGCACCCGACTAACTTGATCCTGAGGATCCCATCTTTATCCGCGTACAGAAGTCCCCTGTCCCGGAAGTAATCCTCTATTAGCCGGATTAAATAGGGAGGGACGTCGAAGAATTCCAGCGCCCTTCCTATCACCGGCCAGGGGAGGAAGTTAAAAGCGTTTTTGACGTCAAAACTAACGCCCAACGCCACCCATCGCTCCCCCGTCATAGCCTCCGTGCGGGAAATGACGCTAAGTATAGCGTAGATCGTGAATCTTCCCGCAGGAAACCCCATTGGTCGCGGCTGAGGTTGCGACTTTCCTTCCGGGATAGATGCCGGACGAGGCGCTCGGCGATGATCTTTTCTAGGATCTTGCCCACCTCGTCCAGCAAACAGATAGGCCTGTACGCGGATGGGTCGTCCGCCGGTTTTCCGGCCTTTGGTATCAACACTAGGTTTGCCATTTTCTACCTGTTGGGGAACCGGCCTTAAAGCACTCGGTAAACATCTTACGCATTCGGCTGGCCAAGTCCCCTCGCGGCCAAGATCCAAGCCCTCCCTGGTATTCCGTCAGGGCCAGGGGCTTTGCCCCTTTTGGCCCTGCGGAGGGCCCTTGCCAGCTCTTCCTTCGAATCCCCCAGCTCTTCGTTCTACTCCGTACTTGGTTGCGGAGGAAATCTAACTTTTCCTCCGTCGCCGGCGGGAAACAGCGCATCCACCACCTCGCCGGCGAACTGGGGGTCCAGAGTTTTCGTGATCGGGGGCGTCCACGGCTTGAGCTTGTTCATAACAAGCTTATAGAGACGCCCTCACGGGTCTTCGTCCAGTGTGGCGAGAAGCTCCTTCTAAGAGGACTCCTTGGCCGCCCTGATCGCCCGGGAGAGGTCCTGACGGGTGGAACGCCAGGCCTCTCCCGCCTCCGGCTCACTGAGAGTCCCGCGCCCTGCGCGGGCCCTCAGCCAGAGCCTCTTGCCCGGACCGACGAGCGCCTGAGGCCAACTTTGTCGTCGGTCCACCAATAAGTGGCGCACCGCGGGGGAGCTCTCCGATTGCGGGGCATCGCAACGTCGCACGCACGCTCCATCAGCCCCCGCAGTCTCTCCACTTCTGACTCGATGTCATAGTCCCCCGCGGCATCGCCACACACTTCCTTCTTGGGGTCACCCCACGTTAGACCCAGGACCGCCGCTTGCAGGCGGTCCGGGTCCAACTTCTTGAGGGCCCATCTTTTCTGTCCTTCCTCCAGTTCCCGGCGACGAGCCAACACGCGTGGAGAGATGACATGGACCACCATCTCAATGAGTTGGTGGTCCAACAGCGTCTCGCTGTTTTCTGTCACCCCCCAATCGCTTATACAGCGCGCCGTACGGGGGTCCGCCCAAGTCAAATCAACTATGGACGCTCCCTGCCGGCGCACACACGTGCTTTTACGGCCTGTGTTTACCAAACACAGGCCTAGGCCCGCCGCCCACCCCTCCAAGGTGGGACTCCTCCGGTTTGTTCGCAGAGAACCCCATGTTACAGATTTCGCATTAAAGTCCCCTGCGACAATCACTTGGTTTTGGGGGTGCCGTCGAACGCACGCACCTATTGCGTCCAGCACCCCTTCAAACTCAGCCAAGTTCCACCTTGAGGGGGCGTATATCCCTACGACGAGAATGGGCCCCCACTTCACCGCCACGTATCCCACACCGGCCTCAACGCGAGTACACGGCGCACAGAGGTCATTTTAATTATTCTAGCAAATAATAAATAGTATCACATTAAAATTTTTATTTGTAGTATATTTTTGTTATATCTTTGATTTTTACAACTAATACTTTAACGTGGATGTTTTGGCTATCTAGTGTACTATATTAAAATTTATTTTCAGATATACAGAGTGACCCAGAACACCTGTATTACCCGATTTTTTCGTAAACGCGACATTTTAGAGTAAAATGTTTCATACGTATCGTTTGAAAAGGCATAAAAGAAGAAAATTTTTTACGCAAACCAAAGGTTAATACGTTGATCCGTTCGGGAGTTAGGGTTAAAGTTCAAAAAAATCAATTTTTTACTCTAAATAACTCCCGAACAGGTCAACGTATCGACCTTTGGTTTGCGCCAAAATTTTTCTTATTTTGTGCCCTTCCAAAAGATATATACTATAATATGGGGAGTTCCATTTAAGAAATTGAAAGTTACCTTTATGTGATCTTCAAACGACTATTCAAAGTCAAACTAAATGACAAATCAGACAAATGCTAAAACATTAATATTTTTTATTTTTATTTCATTAATCAGACATGTTATCTTCATTCTCACTCGAAATCAACAAATCCTTCTGTAATTCGGGCTCTTGTAGTAACTCCTTATTTAGTGTTTGTTTGTACGATCAATTTCCAATGCATTGTGATAAAGATGACATCACAGGGTCTGACGTTACAAGAAGCGCATTAAATAAATCTTGCATTGTTTCCTCCCTAGAAAACTTTCTTGTGTTGCACTTTCGATATTTCCGAAATTCTTTGTTTCGGGACTCAAGAGTTTCCTCGGAAAACAATTCTATTGGACAATCCTATTCTCCTCTTTCTGATAGACCATCAACATCTCAAGTCTTTTAACAGCGGTTATTCCTTTGTGAGATACGACGATACGGTAATGGCGGATCGTCCTTCCTTCTTTGCACGCAGCTATAAGGGCGTGGTCGATCTCTGAGCCGGTATAATCTCGTAGCGTATGCTTCGTAAAGTCTATTTCTCGCTGAAAAGATCTGCTGTCCATGTAGCAGATATCCGAAATCACGTCGTCTATACGACAATCGGTATTTACCAAAGCTACGATTCTCGCTTCTCGAATATTCTAACACCGGTACGTCTCAAGCACGAGCACGTTGTTACCTCGACCAACGGCCGGAAACGAATGCCCGCTCGGTTCGTCGTAGGCTCGCACGCTTCCTCCTCGCGCACGCGCAACACAATTCTTTTCTCAAATTACGACGCGTCCAGCGCAGAGCGCGCGGGAACACACCTGACGACGCTCGTATCACCATCTAACATGTCTCGATCTGACTAAGTTAATACGAACACAATAGCTCTATATGTTGGCTATATGATCTCTCCTCCATTTCTTTTTACATTTTAAACAGAGTTAGGCTGGAAGCTCCTAATTTTATTAAGCTGATTCATTATTTTTGATGTGGCACCACAGATTCCACAACTTTGATTGGATGAATCACTTATAACGCTAAACGTTTTCCCATCAATCATAGTCAAGTTGAAACTGTGTTTTACAATTATTTGGTTGTTGCTTATGACACAATTCGTAACTTAAATTTCGGTAATTTGGCTTTTTACATTTTGAATCTCTTTGTATAAAGTTAAAGCAAAGAGAGAGAAGTTGTGTCGGTACAGTTATCTGCGGCTTTTGTATTGCGGTAGGTCAGGCCGCGCGTTATGCGTAGGCCACGTGTGAATGCGCGCAAAAGGCGCCGACCGCGTTGCGTCCCAGGTGTGTGATGCGACAAGGCGTAGGGTTACCGCGCGCGTGCGTGAGCATGTCGGGAGGGGCGCGCAGCCCGGCGAGCGAGCATTCATCTTCCGGCCGTCGTAAGATACACTCGTTTCACGTACTGGGTGATAGTTTTCTAGAATATTTGATTCGTAGTTACGAAAGTCTTTCGTGCCGGATATGAGATTTAACACTCGAGCCGGTCGTAAATCGTATTCGCATTGTTCGATTATTATTGTGAGATTGAACGTAAATAAGTTTCGAGCGAATACGCAGCATCACGAGAAGAAACGACGGTCGTCGCAGAAAGGCAGCCATTGTTGGACGTTCCGTCGACCCTTTCAGGCACGTGGAAAGCTCGAAGAAGGCAGCCATTTTTGAAACGTTCGGGAAAGCTTTTTCGGCATGAGATAAGAAGCCATTTCGGAATCTTGGATAAATGGTTTTTGGCTTGGTCCGTACGACCTATATTAATTATTCGAACATCCTATGTGATGTTATCTTCAATCAAAAGGTAACCTTTTTAATATATTTAAGTGAGGACGTTAGACGCTCGTCTACCGTTACACGAGGGATCTTCAATCTTCTCACGGTTACACTTTGCGGTTACAGCTTGCAGAAATCACGAGAGCAAGTGAGAGGGATACTTCCTCGCCTTTTGAAGAACTATTAATATTTTATCTCGAGTTTAATCGTAACACTGAGCTCAATCTAAAAGTACATTAATTATTTATTTTGTTGGTTGCAACCATTATCTTCACAATAAAAAAAACTGTAATTCTTTCTTTTGTGCGATTGATTTGTTATGATAAATCCAATAGTGAATATCTTTTGTATTTAATCACATTAACGTGCGTACATTTGTTGCACTTACTACTCAATTAGAATATGTTACTTGCGAAAATATCTATTAATCGTTTTCTTGCGTCTTGATAAAACTATCTATTAACCGTTTGCTTGCGTTTCGATAAAATCTCTTACTCAATTACTTTATATTATCCCCGTGATTATTTTGCAAATCATTAATTATCTAATATTGCGTTTGTTTTATGTCAAATTAATGTGTCAATCTAAACCGAAGGCCTAATAGTATTATAAATCAAGAAATGCTTATGATTCATTTTCATTTACTTAATATATGATTTTGCTGAAAGCAAACAGTTCGTTCAAGAGTAAAAAGTCTATCATAAATTGTAAGAGGCCGATTAAGATTATTCATGATTAAACTAAGAGATTGATGCATTATTTCAATGATTGTTTGAATTATATCTGCATTGAACTTCATGTTTTAAATTATTTGTGTGAATAACGGAATAATCCTTTCTTTGATATTAAACGATTTGTTTGAGCTTGACTACGTTAAAATAAATTATATGAGCACATACTATTACAATTCTTTTTATAAAAAATCTTGTCACATGACAAAGAATTACATCAGTGAATCCAAAGTATATTCTGCCATATCTCGAAAGAAAGGAAGGTTCTATACTAATCATTTTCTTTTGTCTGGTATTTATACAGCTTATTGTCTTGTAACATACCGAATTATACTTATTATATTGATTACGCGAAAATCAAACTGCGATTAACTATGAAAAACGAATTCTCGTCTTATTTGTTCCTTCCTCATCTAAATCATGAGGCCATGCTCGTGCGCGGGCTTGTTCCAAACACTCTTCTTTAACTAATTATGGAGTTTCTTTTTTGAAAATCAACTTGATGGGTCTACAATATCGTGTGGACGAAGATCAAGGATTTTGCCACAGTATATGCCCATTTTCGGTACAAAGACGCAATG
>NW_020210435.1:0-14107 GCF_003070985.1 Temnothorax curvispinosus | reverse complement strand
TTATTTGACATTAGTATGATGTAAAGCCATAGAAAATACAACTAAAATATTAGACATTGGTAATTTAAGAAATTTCCTTCTGAAGAAGTTCATGAATAAACGATTGATTTCACACTAAATTCAATTTAACAGGTGATCTTTTCTCACGGAGGAACGTTCGTAGGCGGACTTCTGTCGTACAGAAGTCGCGCAGTCGCAATCGCCACTCTTCGAGCACCACAGTTCCGCGTGCTTCATTCTGTAGTGAACGCTCATAAGGTATGTTCATCTAAGCAATATGAACCCTTTCGGTACGGAGTGACGCGAACGGCCCTTCAGTGGCCGAAGCGTCGATCCGCCAATATACGCGATTCGGCCGAGAGAGCTAGGCACTCGACGTTCAACGTCTTCAATTAATATATGTAATAAAACTCAATAACAAAAACAATTTAAAAAATTTATCAACAGAAGCATTTCAAGTTAACATTTCAAGTTGCTCGGCCGCAGTGAGTGCAGCATGTGAACAGTGACTATAGTGCTCGGCTGCAGTGATCTGTATAATGGACAGTGATTATAATCACTATCCGTACCGAAAGGGTCAAATATTGGCATGTTTCAAATTAGTAAATTATGTTAATGTTAGTATTTTTATAGTATCAGGTAATGTCATCGCAAAAATAATTTTGTTTTTTCCAGCAAATATAATTTTACTATTGTATAATTATAATTATGTATTTTTAAACATGTCATATTTTTAAACAATTATTTTTAAACATCTATTCTTAATGCTTACTTTTTTAAAATTTCCTGACATTTGCGCCATTTAATTGCTCCCAAAGAGGATTATATTTAGTTTTAAACCAATAATAATAAATTATTTATTTTTGAATACGCTAATTTTAATATATCAATATGCACGTTACAATGAATAAAATAATATTAATATATCGGAAATAATTTTGAATAATTCTTTTATTATCGATATCTCTTTTCCATTAATTTGACAGTATGGAAATCTATGTTCTCTCCGTTTAATATTCATACAATCATTGCAACATTGTCATTAATACTTTATATTTAATCTCTTTAGAGATTATACAGTGCTATATAGATCGACATGATTATTGATTCCTATAATAAATAAATGTGAAGTAGTAAGTAGTAAGATCTGCAGGGTTCAGGAGCTCATGAGAATTTTCTGTGTTTGTCTGTTAAAAAGAATCTTGGATTATGTTGTATACAGGCTGTTCAATAACGTTAATATTGAAATTTAAGAACATGTAGTACTCATGAAATAAAACTAAAAAGTCTTAATAAGCAGTACTCCAAAACAATTTATTTCTGAGTTATGAAGCATTTGATGTATTTTCCATTTATTTCACGAGTATGCATTTTATAACGTATTTACTTACATGCAACCGCTCGTACACTCATCCTTCACTTCTAAGGTCGACGAATAATCAGTATCGTCGACGTGACAGTTTTCAATTCTCTGTGTCAGTTTGTCCCCGAACGCTCGCGAATGGCCATCTATTATCATTGCACATTGATTACTTACCCTTGTATTGTTCAGCATTCAAACGAAATTTTCTGAAAAATAACTTATTTTTACACAAATTCTGAAATGACTAAGATCCATTTCATGTATGACAGATAATTGTTTTCAAGAAAAGTGGATAGGACATTGTGGTTCAGTTGAATGGTTATCTCGCTCGGAACATTTGAAGAGCATGATGTACACCACAACAGTTGATACATTGGATGAACTGATACAGAAAATTGAAAACTCTTGTTAACAAATACAAATTAAATCTGGAATTTTTGAATGTGTTCGATCTTCAATGACAAAGCGTGTCAAATTATGTGTTGAAATAAACGGAGAGCACATCGAAACATCTGCTGTAGATTAATTTATTTTTTATTTATTACAGCAGAAAATGCTTCATAACTCAAAAATAAATTTGGAGTAATGCTTATTAAGACTTTTTGGTTTATTTTTATGAGTACTACATACTCCTAAAATTTGGTACCTTTTTTTAACACCCTGTACATGATGTACGCTGCTAGTGCTGCAGTGTCGATGACATTATAAAAAAGCACCAGTGACCTACGATTTATTTTGCGGTCTTTGCAGCCCAAACATTGAAGCACGCGCCCTATTATAGTAGGAAATTTCAATCTTTTTTTTTACAACACCTCCACGGAAAGTCCGACTTTCCATGCCTGTAGAGCAGGGAGAAAGTGACCAATCGCACGCCAGAGCTTACTTTCCTCCCCAGGGAAGAAAATTGATACTTTCTGCTCCGTCAGACCCGTATGGCGTTCAATTGGCCACTTTTACCACGCTCTACAAGGATTTAAAAGTCGAACATTTCCGTAAAAGTGTTGTGAAAAATATCGTATGCACCACGGGTCAAAAGTTTTTTCAGACTCATGTAATTGCCGCCCGAGCCGAGGCAAACTTCACACTCGTCTGAAAAACGCAGCTTTCTCCCCTTAGTGCACAATATACTAATACTATACGAATACGCTATATAGAAATCGTTCTTGGACATGAAATACATCCCCCGGTATATGTAGGTTCTACTGGCCAAAGACATGACTCAACTGCGGGCTGATTTTGTAACTCTTAACGACAGTTTTGTTTATCATTATATTGTCGTTGCGCTGCTTTTTTACCATGTATAATATTTGCGCAACGATAATATAACGATAACAAAACCGCCGTTAAGGATTACAGAATCTGCTGGACGTGTTGCAGTTGTCGGCAGCTATTATGTTTGCCGCGACTTGAATGAAAGGCAAAAAAAAAACATTAAAACAAGCTAACTTTGCACTACTTGCAACAATTGAGTATGCGACAAACATCTCATAAGCAAGTTAACGTGCTATTACTGTATCCAAGTTTCCTCGTAATTATTCTAAACATTGTAGGTTACCATATTTTGAAATTGTAATAGAATAAAAAGAATGCCTCTTTTCCATTAATTTGACTGTATTAAAGCCCACGTTCTGTCCGCTTAATATTTATACAATGCATTGCAATATATTATCATTAATATTGCATACTTTATATTTAACCCTTAAAGCGCACATCTCCGAAAAATTACGTAAAGCGCACTGGGGGTATGAGATACCACAGTGTCTTTAAGTATGTACTGTAACGACGCTATTGACTATTTTATTGCATAAAAATTTCTGAATGAAAGTAATGTCATGTATTTTAAGGATAAACAAAAATTATAGCGATTTCTTAAAATTAACATTGTTTAAAAAATTATTGAAAAAGACATTTTAATGGGACTTATCAGAGCACAAAGTTCGGAGTGGGGTATCCTACACTCCATGTGCGCTTTAAGGGTTAATCTGTCTAGGGATTATGCAGTGCTATAAATTGGCATGATTATTGATTCGTATAATAAATAAATGTGAAGTAAGATATTGATGCGCTGGCCAGCTGCAATAAAAGATATCTTTTTCAAATGTTTGAAATATATTATATCGAATATATTGGGATATAATTACCGTGACGAAGCATTCTAAGGACCCTTTAATCATTCCGCCAACAAATATCTGTAAAGTTTTATTGCCCCTTTGCAATAGGAACAATATTAACTTCTGTATATGTAAGGGAGCCATATACCATTGAACGTTGTATCTATATGAAATGACGATTAAATGCGATCAATATCAATAATTCTATGATGAAAAAATAATTTATTTATAATTTAAATTAATTCTTTCTTATAAATATTATAACGCATAGTTATCTTACGAATTATTTATCTTTAACTTTGTATGAATTTTGTATCGTATTATGTATTTCTTAATTCCAGCTTGTGTGTGTGTGTGTGTTTATTGCACAAATTTTGACTCTTGCGTATCACATAAGAATATTTCTTACACTGTAGCAAATATGCCATTGTTTTCATCCATAAGTTGTTGCGAAATATCGTTGCAGAGGAAAGTATATAAATAATACATATTTACATATATTAAGGACTGAAACACTTTCCCGCTAATTTGTCCAGATGATATCTCTCGAAAAATCTAAAATGCGAGCTATTTACTTGAAAGTTTAAAAATAGAAAACCAAACTTACTCGATAAAGATTGAGGCTCGCGTAAAGCAATCCATTCAATATTAAAACGAAGAACGTTATGTTAAATGAAGATAGAAAAGTTTTGAGTATCCTTTAAGAAGGAATAGATATTAGTAGCTGTACAATACGTATCGTAACATGCAGAAATAATCTCAGAGATAAATTCTTTGGCCATTTCCGAGTGCGATTTCCATTTGATGCTAACGCTGTTTTTTTTTATTACCTTTTTTCCGATATTAAATGTTAATATTTAAGTTAAAATAATATAGCTAGATAAAGTTTCTAATAAAAGTTTTTGAAAAATGGTTTACATATAAAATTGAGTAAAATTTAATTATGTAGGTATTAATTTAAAATTAATTCATACAATTATTATAAATTTATATCGCAAGAGTCACACGTTTTAAATTATTTATAACTTAAGAAATATCAATAAGTTGATATTTTTTTCTGAAAGAAACATTGACGTCAGTAAGAACTTATATCTGAACTAAATTCCAGATATTACGATACATCCTGTGCATCTGTTTAATGACCACCATACTTTAAAGCTTTGCGATGCATATCTACGGCATAAATTATGCTCTTGTGAATCAAACTCGCACTTTTCGTGCCGCTCATTCGTGTAATACTGATTGTCATGATCCGCTCCATACGGTAACTGTAAATAACTGAAATGTTAACTATAATTGTATAATAATTTACATTCGCATAATGTGAGTTGTGTCACGTTACCACGTGCAAAAATTTTAAAATAAATCCTAATATAAAACCAACACAGTTTCACAATTGATTTGATGCAACGTAACAAATATTTACAACACAAATTTAAGTAATCTTCTTATCATTAATTTTCTTACCTGGTAATCTTTAACATTCCGCAGACATGTTGCATGTATAATATGAACATTGTTCCTATCGCTACTATTGCAAGCCCTCCTATGCAGAATGCTGCATCCGTATGCAATATAATTAAATAAAAATATCTTTCTTGATCGATGAAGTACTCTGTGACGATCTGTAACGATGGATTTGGCCGGGACGCGTTTGCAGAGAATACAATATCGTATACGTATGGCAAAAATGGTGTAAAAATAAAAGAAGTCACGCTGAAGACAACGAGCACTACAGAACAATTTGAAAAACAATAGTAAAAAAATTATTAATTAATGTTTTTAAATATTATTGCATATTCTATTTTTTTTTTTTTCTATTTAATCTTCCAACCTTCTAGGAAATATCGTCCAATATACATGGCTATACATGGCTACTTTAAATTCCATGCTCGCATATACATGCGCTTCTCAAAATATATTAGAAACAGACAAAAGTTTGTAAAGAAAGGTATTTTGATTTCAAGAATATTATTTAGTCGGAATTTTTTATAGAGGTGTCTTTTCATTTATGCTGTGTGTAACATACAGTATAAGGATGGCACGAAAAGACGCCGCAAAGATTTCAGATAATAATGAAGCAATGTATATAATGTATACATACGTGTGATGACTTGATGTATAATAATATCACCACACATACCTATGTGCGCATTGCTTTATTATCTATAAATTAATTGCTTAAAAAAGCAATGCGCTTTTGCCGTTTATGTTGTTAATTTAAAAATACGATTACGAAATTTGAGGCACAATACTCTACAACCGCAAATATGTCGTCATGTCATTTAATTAATAGAAACAGTATTTGAATTTAAATAAAGCCTGCATATTTCCTGATGAGTAATGAAAAACTGAGAGATTGTCTTACGCGTAAGTGCTTCAGTATAACGTTTAGCAACGTTCCAGTATTTTTCTATAATGGCAATTTCTCCTTCGTCTTTTAGATCGTCGTAAGTGTGTTGAAGTAGATCTAATAAATATTTTACCTGTCATCATACAATAATTTTCTATGCTACTTTTTACTTAAAAGTTGATACGGACTGTATCAACACACTGTATATGACACGCATTTGTCCAAATAAAGAATAACTCTTATCACTTACAAAATCCATGTTAAAGTGGAATGAGAAGTATGTTATTACGAAGTTAAAAAAGACGGTTGTGACAGAGAGAATTTCAATAACTAATTGCAGATCCCATTTTGTGGTCGCAAATGTTGTAAACTATGTGAAATGATTTTGCTGAATTATTTGTATTAAAGGAATATTTTGCTTGTGTGTCAACAAATAGAAAAATTTAAATTATCAATTGTTTTTCTACGCGGAATAGTTGAACAAAAAGCGCAATGTATGTATAATCATACTTACATCACAGAGTAAGTATATATATAATAAAAATATACTATTTTAATATATATATATATTATATATGTATTATAATTATATACATATAAATTTAAATGTGAGACAAGTTGCTATCAATAGCAATGTGGTAATTAATTAATAATTAATACATTATTATTATTATTAATAAATAAGAACATTTCTCGTAAAAAACTACTAAAATATATTGACTTACTTGAAATATGATAAAACTTCCCAGAATTCCATAATGCAAAGTCAGTTGCAATTGAACAAGTTTGGATTGTTTATAAGGCCACAAGCCAATCGCGAGCAAGAGAATCCGATTGAGACTAAAGTACCGATCCTTCGCGCTGATCATCTCTTCGAGCATCGAAACACATGTGACTGCGAAGATGTCGAGGACATTCCGTTTATCCCCTCTTTTCGACCGATCGATTGATATTCCTTCTTTTAGCGTAAATTTTACCATTAAACTTATAGTAACCATTAAAGAACATTATGAAAAAATTCAAACACTTACAATTTTGCAATTTTTACCTTCGAAGAGGTCTATGATTAAGCGATCGATGCGACGCATATAGGGGAATACAACAGATGTCTTCTTCCCATAAAAATGAAGAAGAAAGGACTTTCGTGAAAAGAATATTCACGTAAAAGTCACGCTGGCGCATTCTGTTGTTTTCGGTTGTTGCTGGGGGACTTTACACATTTACACATTACTATATATCTATATGTTTGATGTTTGAAAGAGAGTAAGTTATCAATTTCAAATATATCGACACGTTTTTATCAAGTTCGTGTTGTCGCATGTCACAAGCAAATAATATCACAATGGAAATATAGTTATATGTTTTATACCTTTTTGTATTTTTCTTTACACATACCATTCATGTTATTTATGAACAGAACATTTTAAAAAATTGTAAATGCTAGTATATAGGTATAAACTAAATAAGCATAAATTATTTTGTTATGGCTGACGCGTATCATTGTAAACATTGCTTACAAAAAATTAATGATTGAAAATACAGTACAAAATTAATTGTTCTTATATTTTATATATTTAAAGAATGCGACATGTACATACATTATTTTCATTTTTAAATCCTTTTGCAAAAGCCTAACAAAGTAATATTTTGGATTAAATAATTTTTTCACAACACCTCCACGAAAAGTTCGACTTTCGATGCCTGTAGAGAGGGGCAAAAGTGGCCAATTTTACACCAGGGCTTACCCTGAAAAAAGGGAAGAAAATTGATACTTTCCACCCGGTATAGCGGGCGGAAAGTATTAATTTTCTTCCCTGGGGAGGAAAGTAAGCCCTGGCGTGAAATTGGCCACTCTCGCCCCTCTCTAAGCATGGAAGTCGAACATTTCCGTTAAAGGTGTTGTGAAAAATATCACCTGTGCACCTCGGGTCGAAAGCTTTTTCAGTCGAGTGTGAAGTTTGCCGTCCGAGCCGAAGGCGAGGCAACTTTCTCCCCTTGGTGCACAATATACTATTATTTTCCATGTTTTGCTTGTGTGGATCGAAATCTCCAGCTAAACTACATGTTCAAAAGTAAGGTTTTTTACTTTTTCAATAATATAAGTAATACAATAAGTAATATATATATATTATTAAATTTTAATTAATTATACATATACCATGCTATTAGATTCATTTTTTCAGTCTTTTTTAGTGTATCGAATATATAACAGCAAAGTAAGATATCGAAGCCTTTATCAGCTGCAATAGATTATATCATTTAACCCACATTCATCGTATGCTATCTTAAGTAAATTCTGATATACGATATATTTTTTTTTACCGTAGCGAAACATTCGAACGATCCGTCAAATAGTCCTTTGATACTCAAAGTGAATTTTTTGGTGCCTCTTTGCAATAGAAACAGTATCATTTTTTGTATGTATAAGGGAGTCATATACCACTGAACGCTGTACCTGCGAAATTAGACGAACAAAAATTGGGAGTTTGAAAAAGAAAAAAATTATTTAATAATAATAATTAACATACACTCTAATCATTCTATAAATAAGATATTTACCTTTATTTTTAATATAAATATGCACAAATTGCTTATGTGTACGCACATATAATAATATTTTATATAATAAAATTTTCTTACGCAGTAACAAATACGTAATTAGTATGATCAATAACGTTCTGCCCGGCATAGTTGGCTAGGAACATGTATAAAATACAAATTGTTACGAATAAAAAGGGAAATAATAATTCTTTGACATTATCTTGAGATGAACCAATCTGAGAAATCTAAAATACGATCATTATAGAGAGTAGGTATTACGGAGAGAAGAGAAAGAATTTTCTGCCTACGTTTCATCTGTTATTTTTTACATGGTAAGCTATCTCATTATAACCGGAATTCTGACTCATTTAATTGAAGAAAAAAAAACAGATTTATACGTAGAATTAATTATAAATATCAATTAATTAAAGTTATTAATAAAAGTTCTCTCTTGTTATAGAACTACATTATGGAATATTAAACACCCTTTCCAGATAAAGATTTATCGAGACTTACTTGAAAGAGATTAAGGCTCAAAGAGACTACTCCGACTGCTATTAGACAGAATAGCATTGTCTCAAATTTAGATACCAAGAGTTCAGACAATCTTTAAACACAAGTAAATATTATTATATGACTTATATGTATAATTCTTGCATACTAACTTCATAGCTTGCCGATGCATATCTATAGCACAAATTATCCCTTCGAATATGACTTTCTCATTCTTCCTACTAATGTTTTTCAGCATATTGATTCTCATTACACGTTCAATACGATAACTATAAATAACATATTTATCGAGTACATATACTTTTTTGTTTTTACAAGATAAACTTTATTTTTAGATCCTTTTTTTCGAAATATAACAATTCCTTTTGTTTAACTTATTATTTAAGGTAACAAACAGAATTTCTATTCATAATAATAATATAATTTCTTTTATAATTTGAATTTTTGTAACCATTTCTATATTTCTGGCATACCTGGAGATTCTAAACATTCCACATGTAAGTTGGAGATACACAATAAGCATTGTTCCTCCAGCTATTATTATAAACAGCCCTATGCAAAATGCTACGTTGATATGTAATAGAATTAAAGAGAAATATCTTTCTTGATCGACGAAGTATTCCGTTATGAATTGCATTCGACGTGCTTGAGAAACATTTATTGGCAAAACATCAAAAGTACTCGATAAAAATTCAGCAGCAATAGAAGTAAATACACTGCAAACGCCAAATACTAAAGAATGTTCGAAAGTAACTTGTATAATTTTCTGTCATATAATATCTTAAAATATTGCTTTACGTATATGTATATTCTATCTCAAATTTTATATTTCATCAAACTCAATTATAATCGGCTTCTACTATTATTCAACTCATAATTCTACACGTTGAAAGGACCCCACAAAACCACGTGAAAAAGCCGTTCTACCAAATTGACTAAAACTTTGGGAATCGGTAGTTTATGTGATGCTGATGAAAAGTCTCTAGGCGCGAAGTCCGAAAATGGCCAGTTTTCAAGATACGAAAGGTCAAAGGTTGGGAATATGACCAACAGATCTAGCTTACATGGGTTATCTACGCACGCCGCACGCATCGACAGCACTCATTGAGACGGAACTTGTTCCTGTTGATCCGCTATCCTTGGATAGCGCTAAGAACGGGTAGCGCAAGCCAAGAGCCATATACTCGATCGCTGGCCGTATCAGTAACTTGGCCATATTAGCTGCACGAATGTTGCGTAGCTATTGCTTATCCTGACAGTCTTCACACATCCTCTGAACAAGTCCCATCTCAATGCGGAACAAGTTCCGTTTCAATAAGTGCCGTCGATGCGTGCGGCATGCGTAGATAACCCATATAAGCTAGATCTGTTGGCCATATTCCCAACTTTTGACCTTTCGTAACTTGAAAACTGGCCATTTCCGGATTTCGCGCCTAGAGACTTTTGATCAGCATTACATAAACTACCAATTCCCAAAGTTTTAGCCAATTCGATAGAACGGCTTTTTCACGTGGTTTTGTGCGGGGTCCTTTTATTCTTTATATCAAGCGAACACTATCTACTAATTGTTTATTCTTTATATTTAAATATCTTTAATCCAAAAATCATTATTTCTCTCCCAATATATTATATACAACATGTATTTTAATGGAGTGATGTATCATACATATGTGTGCAGATAAATTATTGTTATTTGTCAAGATTAATTTGTCTTCTACTGAAGTAACTTGCACGTAAACAAGACGAACTATAAGCAAATGCAAATCTAAAAATATTATCTTACTTGTAAGTGCAGCCGTGTAACGTTTTCCATTATAGCCATACTCTTCCATGATAGTGTTTTCACATTCATCTTGTAGTTTATCGTATACGTGCTGAAGTTGCGTCAATAAATTCTTTACCTGTCAATCCAGTAACTTTTATACCACCTTTGTGTATATTTTTTCAGAAAGATCGTTGAGTATAAAAATTTGTCACAGATATTAATTTAATCGTGTAAAAAAATTTAATTGTAAAATGTTAACTTACAGCTTTCATGTTACAAGCAAAAGAGATGTAATTTATCATAAAAATAGCAAAGGAAAACGTGACAGACAGAATCTTGACGATGAGATCCGAAGTACATTTCGAAGTTAAAAATGCGGTGAACTGCAAGCAATAATTTCATTAAAATGCTTGTATTTGAAATTTGTTTTTTATACATTTTATAACTTTTAAATTATAGAATTGTTACTTTATATGTATATAATAATTTTACAAAAAAAAGGTAATAATAATTATGTACGTGATGTCTTGCAACTATTGTATAATATTTAAATAGAACAGAGATTTTAATAAAAGATGAAAATTATAAAAGTCAAAATTACAAGAATATTCAAAAAGTAAGCAATCAAAATCAGTAAATAGTATTTTTTAAATCTTAAGTAAATTTTTTTACTTAATATTAGTATTTTTTAAATTTTACAATATCAATTCTGATATTACACATGTACGCGCACCTATCATTAAATATTGATCTTCATATCTAAGGTAATATTGATTTTCTCTGTTCCGCTGACATACAATGTTGGTTTCTTATATACACTGCTTCTATGTACATGTATACATTTTAACAACCAGCTATACATTAGCAAGTTAATTATCAATGGCAGGGCTTACTCGTTACATGCAAATTATTAAAAATTTTAGATTATTGAAAATTTAATTGTTTATTTAAAAACAATTATTAGATGTAGCGAATTATTAAATAATCTAATGTTTGTTTTTATTGAAAGAATAAAGTTAAAACGTATTTTGTTTTTGTCGAAAAACAGAAATGAATATATACATATATTATCGTTCTTCCTAAATTTTTATTAAGTAAAAAAGATCACAAATCACAAATATTTATTCAAATGTTTATATTTTTTGCAGTTAATCAATCTTCCTTTCTTTGTTTATTAAAATTACAAAATTTTGAATTTTATATTTGAATAGATAAATCTCACGGTAATCATCAATGCTTTGATCGCTTATAATTAACATTGATATTTCTAAGACTTCTTATAGTAATTGTACTCTTCAAAAGATACTGTTAGAGTGTTACACAATGAAGTAAACATATTGTAATACAATTAATACATGAAATAATTTTCTTTTTTATATAAATTATTATATTAAATTATGTATATGATAATAAAAGATGTAATAAAAATTATCTAAAAATACAACTTTTTTAGATAATTTATATCTACTTTATATCAAATATACAAAGTATATAACTTATCTAAAAGTAATAATATGTAAGAAAAGAAATATAGTCTTACTTGAAACAAAACAGCAGTCGCAAGAATAATCAGGAAGAAAATAAACCGAAAACGTACGAGTTTCGTTCGTTGATAAGGCCACAGCCCTACAGCGAGTAAGAGAATCTTATTAAGACTAAAGTATTGGGCTTCGATAGAGATCATTTCTTTGCAACCTCCAAAATAAGACTGCGAAGATATCGAAGGCATGATTGCTCCCTCCTTTTTGCATTCATTAAACAGACATTCTATGGCTGCTCTCTTTTGGTATAAATTTTAACGCAATTTTCCTAATGTCGTTCGTACGCAAGACGGCACGAGACACTATCGTGAGATCAAAACATTCGCATTTTAATAATATTTCTCACAAAAGCTATGATTAAGCGATCGATTTAATACCAGTGAAATTCAGCAGATGTTCTATTTCGCATAACAAAATTACTCGTGAGAGAACTATATTTCCGCGAGAACAATACAAGAGTTGCGCATGCGTATTTAGCACTTGAAATTCATGCCTTTACACGCTTCATTCCTGTTCGTGCAATCGTAAGAGTTTTATCTACAAGGAGAATGTTCATCCCTTCAGTCTTAAGTATGTATTATTAAACGTTCAAGTTATTGTTTAAAGTAATATTATTCTCTTTTCCTTCTCTATCAAAGCGTAAGAATACGTATTTTATGTTCTTCATAACTCCACCAACAAAAAACTTAAATTTGAAGTCTTAAAAATATTTATGCTAATAATAATATTGATCAAAAAGTAATATGTGTCGACAAATATATTTCTAACAGAGATAATCAAGTTTAAACGCAATACAATGTTAATTAAATTTCTAACACGATTTTATTTTAAAGTATAGCAATATGTGATTTGCTCCAATGCATTATGAATATGTGATATGCATCAACGTCTTTGATTGAATAATTTTATGTGTGATATTTTATACCTCTGTATAATTACATTTGAAATGTTTCATGTTTTATAAACAATATTTTCAATAAATCTGTTTACTCAAAATTATATACATCTCAATTTTAAACAAAATATGAAATAAATATATCAAGAATTTCTAATTAATTATCCATATTGTTTACATTCTAATATATAATTAGATTTTATTTTTGGTTTATTATTGTATAGAATACATAACAGTAAAGTAAGATACCGAAGCCTTCACAAGCTATAAAGAATGATATTGTTGAGTATATGTTCATTTATATTACGTTACATTAAATATATTGTATTACGTGATATATGATTTTCTTACCGTCGCAAAACACTCTAACGATCCAATAAATAATCCACCAATACCCAGAGTAAAATTTTTGCCGCTTCTTTGTAACAGAAAAAGAATCATTCTTTGTATTTGTAAGGGAGCTAGATACCATTGAACGCTGTACCTGTGAAATTAAATTTCGTTAAATTAAAGAAAAATAATTTGAAAAAGAAAAGAAAATACATAAATAACATTCATACATATATTTGTATATGTACGTTTTATAGATAAAGTGCTTGTTTACTTTCAAGATAGATAAAGTGCACATAAATATATGTGTATATGTATAATAATAAAAAAGTCTTTACGCAGTAACGAATACGTGATTAGTGTGATCTATAATATCTTGCCCAACATAGTTAGCAATGAACATGTATAAAACGGTCGACGTTACGAATACAACGGGAAATACAAATTCCTTGATGTTATCTTCAGATGCACTAATCTGAAAAATCTAATTTGCGAATTTCGCAGACATATCGAGTTATTTACATTTGTGTTGTATTAAATTGCTTCAGTTCACTCACAAATGCTAAGCTATATAAATAATAGAATATGCTAATTCTAAGTTGTTTAAATAATAAAAATTTCGAGTGATATTTATAAAAGATAATTTATACGCGACATGTTTTAATCGGAAGCATCAAGCAAAAAACACGTTGTTT
>NW_020210434.1:0-1186 GCF_003070985.1 Temnothorax curvispinosus | reverse complement strand
CGTTCTATACATGGCCGGTACACCCTCGACAACGACTGTGCGAGGCATGCTTTCTCGTATCTCCTAATCATCATTGCGTGCCAGGGTGCGAGTATAAGCCGACCTGGCACGCTTTGATAAACTCACTGTATGGGGTAGAAATGTTCATCAAAACTGACGACGACGTAAAGTCGTAAAGTGACACGGGTATGTAATAAAAAATATTTTTGGGTGTTTTTGGTTTTTCGCGTAACGTTGCGCGAAGTGCAGAGGACCTGATTGATTCCATACCTCTTGGAGTGCCCGTCCTGGAGGAAGCGGGACGCGCGGGAAGATACCGTGAGCGGTTAGTGAGTTTAGGATAGCGTTGGCAGCGAACACGAAATAGACGGTGTTTTCACCCTCCGAAAAAATGGGTATCAAACCTCGCACAAGAGGCAGAGGTGGCAGCAAAAACCGGCAATCTAAAGGATCTGTATGAAATTACTCGAACACTCTCTAGGAAAAGGCATACTAAAAATCGCCCCATCAAAAGCAAAGAAGGCGAATTAATAACAAACGAGCAAGCACAACTCAATAGGTGTCGCGAATACTTTACAGAAGTATTCAACAATGAAGACAGCAAAGACACTGAGGACACTGAAGACTGCGATAATAAAAATAAAAAAGAGCTACCAATAGACACACGAACACCAAATGTTCAAGAAATAACGTGTGCAATAAAACAGTTAAAAAATGGAAAAGCCCCAGGAATCGATAATATCCCCCCCAGAGCTACTGCGGACAGATCTGGATATTGCGACACAGCTTCTACACCTCCTGTTCCAAAAGATCTGGAACGCAGAGAGCGTGCCAAGGGAATGGAAAGAGGGACTACTAATCAAGCTGCCCAAGAAAGGCGACACATCCAACTGCCATAACTAAAGGGGCATCACCCTACTCTCTGTCTAGCGTTATGCTGATGTATCAAAATCTGCATCTGAAATATATCATCTGATGAAGCATCTTTATCTAGTAAAACTGATGATGAGATAGATAAACAATTAAAACACAAGCAACATTAACACAAGTAATAACAGAAAATCAAAACTCAGAAACAAATACATTACATTCACAACAACATACAAGTAATATTATTTGCTCTGCTCCTGAGATTGAAATAAAAGAAAAAAAAGTTATCCACAATGAAACTCAAAACTTATATCCG
>NW_020210433.1:0-1482 GCF_003070985.1 Temnothorax curvispinosus | reverse complement strand
TCAGCTCGTGATGCACGGGCCGTCCTCTAGGCGCGCTCGCATATCTGTCTGGTGATCCCGAAATGGGGTAAAAGGGCTCAGTGGAGCCTCTGGGTGTCTCTCTTTGAGACGTTGCGTACCCGGAGAGCTAGCTGGCCCGTCCCGGCAGTGTTGCGAGTGAGAGGCGGTCCAAGGGCGTTCTGCTCTCCTGCTGTGTTGCGCCACGCACGGCGGGAAAGTAGGGCGTCATAACACTTAGGTGTTATTTGAACGGTGGGTGACAACCCCCGACGAATTTTTAGAAAGCAACACGCCGCGGAAAACTTGGTAGAATGAGTCGTCGTACTCAGTTCGGTTTAGTTGCTTTTGTAAAGCAACACGCCTAGAGAAACTTGGCATCGCGAGTCGTCGGACTCGGAGTAACGCGCCGCGGGCGAACTTGGTTTTTTCGTGGGTGTTGCCGTCGGCGGCGACTCTGCCGTCGGCGGAAGCAACACGCCGCGTGAGTGCCCACAAAGCAACACGCCGCTGAGTGACCGTCGTCAGCGGAAGCAACACGCCGCGTGTCTGCCCGCAAAGCAACACGCGGCTGAGCTACTCGCCGCCGGAAGCAACACGCCGCGGAAAACTTTAGGTTTGATTGTTAAACACCACCTAAAGCAATACGCGGCGCCGATCTTTTGAGGTCGTCGATGTTCTTCGGGTCGTACAAAGTCATGATCTACAGGACTGTTGAAGCGCAATACATGCTGTGCCGCAGCACTTAGCCTATCACAGTCAAGCCGAACTCCACCTCCATCGTGGTTCCCACCGGTAACTATGATTTGGCTCGGGCTTTGGCCTTAGCCGTCGTAGGCCAACGGAGTTAAGGCGATACGCGGGCTTCTCCCGGCCAGCGGGCCTTCGGGTTGCTACCGGCTCTTTCCGGAGGGGGTGCGGGGGTTCTGGGGGGTGTGTGAGTATGTGCGTGTCGATGTTTGTTTGCGTGTCTGTAATTGTAATCGTCGAGTGCCAGAGATGCGGTCGGGTGTCGATGGATATTTCTCGAAGACTAACCAAGTGGGGAGTAGTAGACCCCACGACCGTAGGATGCGGTCATATTAGTACCTGACCTTTGCGGCGTAATAAATGGTAAGTTCTGGCCTAGCGCCAGTAAAGTTTATGTGAAACCGCATGTTTAATGTGGAAGAACCGCTGTCCGTGTCCGGGCGAAGCCTATTCGGGAGTTGAAGTTGGCCCCCCGGGCGCATGTGTGGAGGATTAGCTGATCATTATTTCCTCATATCCTGCTAGTGGGAAAATACACTGGCAACGTCTAGCCCGAACTTTGAGTGGGCGGTGTCTCGGAGCATACGTGCTCAATCAGTAGGGGTGACGTTAAACCTTTAGCATCAAATTACATAACCTTTTTATAGAGTCATGTCTGCATGAATAGGGCTGATCACCCGACAAGCTGCTTCTCAGCTTTCATGCAGTTTAACTAGGGCTTTGAAACGGCGGGGA
>NW_020210432.1:0-1006 GCF_003070985.1 Temnothorax curvispinosus | reverse complement strand
CTATCGTATATCGACTGATATCTTTCGGGAAATCGTATCTCAAAAACTGTCACTTTATAGGATTCGAAAATTTTTGTTTTGTTGATAAGCATCAAACAAGATAGTTTGCTTTACTGTTCAAAAGTATAGTGATTTGGAATTAAAATACAGCTTTATTGTTTAATTTAATATTATTCGTGGGAAACAAACGCAAAAACGCAATTTTTACAGATACGACGCACTTCAAAATTGTAACCAAATGAACAAGATACGACATATTTATTTTTAAATAACATTTATTATTGTCATTTAAAAATAAATATGTCGTATCTTGTTCATTTGATTATAATTTTGAAGTGCAAATTTGTCGTATCTACAAATACGAGAAAATGCGAGAAAATTTCGACAACTATAATTCATTTTTGGTAATCTATTTCAAGATAGGATGTAGACGTGTGTGTGAAGCTAGCGTCTCATTTTGTGGAAACTCACAAATTATTGAGTTCTGACTTTCTTTTCAATAATTCTAGAGTTCCTGATAGTTTAAACAAATAGTTTTGGCCATTAAAGCCAAAAAATGCGTCAGTACTAAACTGAGACGTTATGGTTCACGCAGCGTCTCACTTTGTCCTACACAAGTTTCACCACTGTATCTCATCAGATTTTGCGAGATCTCTAGTTCTATAACAGTTTTATAAAGAGTTTTGCCATATAAAAGCAAAAAAATTAATTATAAGGTACTAAAAAAAAAATTACAATGTAACGAGTATACCGAGTTAAGACGCCAGTTGAAATCTCGGAGTTCCGGTTCATATAAAATATTTTTTGAGTAGTTCTGAGCATTTCGAGCGTTAGAAGCATTTTCTAAAGAGTTCCCGGCACTAGCAATGTTGTATAATTTTAAATAAATTAATAACGCTCGAAAGTCAGGAATTTATCGAAAATAGGTGAGACGCTGGCCGTATTTCGACAGTTCTGCGAGTTCTATTACAATTTTCGTGTAGTTCTGAACGTGTTCTAACGTTTT
>NW_020210431.1:284-1742 GCF_003070985.1 Temnothorax curvispinosus | reverse complement strand
ACCCTTCCACTCAGTCAACCCTTCCACTCGACCACCCCCGCCATCGGAAAAACAGGAATATAAGGACGACCATCCCAAGGGACGCTCTCAGTTCTCCGGAGTCTTACCTCGATCACGGACTCTCCAGTTAAGTAACCACTGAATCCTTCTCGAGTCTCTCTGAATCCAGAACCTTCCTATTTCCACATCGAGAATCTTCCTATCTCCACGTGCGTTACCAAACCCAGAGCCTTCAGCTCTCTCACTACATAAAGAATTGCGTGTCATATAGAAATACGCCATACGTTCGTTTCACTCGACAATTATATAAATATATATATATATTCTTGATTGTAATCTTGTTACTTTTGTAATCACATGTCAGCTCATAGATGTCCTATGTAAAATTATCGTAACATACAACCATTTTTATACAATATCTTACTCTACAAATTCTTACACCTCTTCGCACATCCTCCACTGATCCCACTTATACTACATCCACACACGAGCCCAGTGCCGTACGAGCGGCACGTCTCCGCCTGTGGGTATTTTAGTAATTATAAGAAGGCATCCGAATCACCGGTCCTCCCCTTGTGCCACATCTGCGTACGAGGCAGTGCCGTACGAGCGGCACGCTACCGTCCGTGGGTGTCTGGAGAGGGGCAGTGCTGTACGAGCAGCACGCTTTCTCGCCACGAGCAAGGAGAGTCAACCGAAGCGAATTTGTCTTTTAACCTCAATCAGTAGTTAACAAATGCCCAAGACGCGACGAAGCGGACTCAAGGTACGCACCCGCAGGCTCAACCGCCTTTTGTTCGGGACCCCTCCGAATCCATTGTTAGGAGTCTTTTCCGATTACGCGCCCGATCTTGAATACGAAAAGTACTTCGTCGCGAGTTCCGCGTGCAAGGCGGATGCGAGACCAAAACTCGAAAACGTAACTTCAGTGCGCAAAATTAACGTTAAAAGTATACAATACATCTACGTTCCACTGGACAAGGCCGAGTTTCGAGCAAATTACCAAGCATTCCGGAAGGCCCAGAACTATCGGCTAACCCCGATCATCTTCACACCGGGGGAAGATTCCGACAATCCACTACCAGTTCTATCTTGGGAATTCATCGCTTCAATCAAAAAGGCCCAGAATTATCGGCTAACCCCGATCACCTTCACACCGGGGGAAGATTCCGACAATCCACTACCAGTTCTATCTTGGGAATTCATCGCTTCAATCAAAAAGGACGACCCCCGCCGGATCCGCCTGATCCAGCGCCGCGCCGAGATTCTACACCTGTGGTTCGACGCCTCACCACCAGAACACTGGGGCACCGCGGATCACCCATTGGAACTCGACTAAAGGTAAGTGACGACGCCCCTAGGCGCTAAGCAAACGGCATGAGCGAGCCGCGCACGCGACGCCCCGCGCGCCGACTAACCCCATTGGCCTCTAGAATTGCGCGGCGGAATTGGTTATCG
>NW_020210431.1:0-184 GCF_003070985.1 Temnothorax curvispinosus | reverse complement strand
TCCACTACCAGTTCTATCTTGGGAATTCATCGCTTCAATCAAAAAGGACGACCCCCGCCGGATCCGCCTGATCCAGCGCCGCGCCGAGATTCTACACCTGTGGTTCGACGCCTCACCACCAGAACACTGGGGCACCACGGATCACCCATTGGAACTCGACTAAAGGTAAGTGACGACGCCCCTA
>NW_020210430.1:386-2212 GCF_003070985.1 Temnothorax curvispinosus | reverse complement strand
AGTTAAATACAAAATATCTGCTTTAATGAAAATCACAACTTCAAAATAATACATTCAATTTTAATTATTTATTGGATTCATATTAATCTAACATTTCTCTATGGAAAACGCTGTAACTGTACACACGGCTGCGTCGCATTTGTCCCATATGCTACAAAGAATAAAAAACAATATACTTGTTTGCTATAGTTATCAATAAATATTGAAAGAATTACCTCATGATTTAAATATCGAAATCTATACTCAATATTGCGCTTCCTCTCAGCTGTGTATATTTAAAGTTGGCGCAGTTTTGCATGCGCGTGCGGCCACTGAGCATGCGCATGTGGTCGCAAAGCATGTTCAGTGTTGCGATATCTCGTCGGTATGACAGGAATCATAACCTGATTACTGTCAACTTTAACGATTAATATCTCGCGTCGCGGGGCAGAACGACACTTTTTTCTGCCAGATTCTTTCGTTTTGTGCAAAAACGCGTCGAATAAGCCTTTTTTTCATCGATTTCTGTGCTGGTGTAGCTAAACTGAAGAGTTACCAAATTTATCAATATTTTTTCATAATAATTAGTTTTATTAACAATTTTTCCAAATTATACCCCCGTCCGGAAACTTTTCGACGGCAATGTAGTCCACGCTGCAGAGTGTAAAACTGAGATTAATTGTAATGATAAATTTAAAATATTGTGGAAATGGGTGGATGTGCAGCACCGTTTTGCAACAATTCAGGAAAGAAAGGATATATCATGAAGAGGTTTCCAAGCGATCCTGTACGCCGGACTGTCTGGTCACGGAATGTTCCTCGCGATAATTGGACACCAACAAACAATTTTTATATTTGTGAGGTCAGTAATAACGTATAAAGAATTTATTATAATAAAATAATACGTATAATATGAATTACAAGTTATTTAATAACGCAGATGTTCTAAAATTGCTATACTTTTCTTATAATCGTGATGGAATTGTATAACAAAACTATTGTTATCATATAGGTTTATTTTGCTCCAGACATGTGGGAACCTGGTCACAAACGCAAATTAAAGAAAGATGCTATTCCAACAATATTTGGATTTTTTCTGAAAAGCAAGTATCACCGAAAGACATCGAAACTGTTGGCAGTATTAAGAGTAATGCTGATAAAATAACCAATATAAACGATATCTTGGAGCCTACAATAGATGACGTTGAAAAGCATGAGATATTCAGAGTCTCAAATATAAAGGGTTTGCCGTTATCTTTTGTTTAACCATCTCATGTAATGCTTCATTGACTGGTTCTATTAATCCGTATGGCACTCGATGTGACTTGACAAATTTCGGGACATGTCCCGACTTTAGGTCTATTTTTATAGGTTGACCGGCGTATCCCGACAAATCTCGAAGTATTCCTAGATAATCTTCAAGTAGCGAATGGTAGTTTGTTAGTGAATCTTCTGTTTTGTGGATTTCCGTGACCTCGATGCCGAACGGTTCAAACCAGTTTGCGCCGAATAGATTCGGGCCGTGATCCTCCGCCGTTACTATCACGGGTAATTTCCTTTCAATACCCTTGTATAACACATCCACCATTGCTATTCTTTTCGTCTCAATCGCGCGTTTCCCCCACGCTTTCAATTTTGGGATGCGAGTACTCCACGTGGGATGTGAATCGTCCCAAATTTTCTTGAACGTTGACTCGTTAATTAAGGTTGTATGACCCGTAAGATCTCTGCCAAAAGTTTAAGAAACGTAACATAAAGCTAATTAACATATTTAAGAAGATATTCTTTACTGGAAAGTAATATTTATATTAATATTTTATTAAAATAACGGTTGCCTGTGTTTTTAA
>NW_020210430.1:0-376 GCF_003070985.1 Temnothorax curvispinosus | reverse complement strand
TAATTCAGAAGTAATAGGGGGAGAAGATTACTCCGAGTCCGCCGATAATTCAGCTAATTCGGAAGTAATAGGGGGAGAAGATTACTCCGAGTCCGCCGATAATTCAGCTAATTCGGAAGTAATAGGGGAAGAAGATTACTCCGAGTCCGCCGATAATAATTCAGCTAATTCGGAATAAACGAGATGATCAAAAGGAGTTAGAGGGATGGAAGGATTAATGTATGACCGAGAGACTTCCCGAACACGAGAATGTATTTAAAAAAAGATCCGATATATATGTATATATATATATATATATATATATATATATATATATATACATATATACCTATATATATATGGGCCATTCCGCGTGAACCGGATCAGTCACCTCTCA
>NW_020210429.1:0-1976 GCF_003070985.1 Temnothorax curvispinosus | reverse complement strand
AATGGCAAATCTGTTTTGCAGAAATGCACAAGTTGATTGACGCAAGATGTGCAATACAACTTTTATGAGACAGTGTGGAAAGAACTTTTTTTTCCTTCACAAAAAATATTGATTTTATCGTTGTTCTCTCTCCGCGATGCTGATTGGAGCTTTTGCTATATGTTGTGCTTATTTCGTACCATTATCACGCAAGTTAGATATTTTAATAGCTTAAATGTTAACAGGATTAATTTTATTCATTACGCTTGAAATTATGATTTCACCTTGTTCCTGATTATTTCTAATTATATTGCAATACTTTGTCAATTTTCCAGACTTTTGATTTTCACGAAAGCCGGATTTGAAACCCCGAATTCTTAGAAATGCGAGAAATTCTTGGAAATGTAAAATATTCTTGACAATTGAGAAAATTCTTGGAAACTGACAAAATTTTTTATATTGATAAAGTTCTTAAATTTGACAAATTCTTTATGTTGATAAAATTCTTAAATTTGATAAATTCTTTATGTTGATAAAATTCTTAAATTTTCTGCAACTGATCAATCGCATTGGTCATATGCCGAATTGCTTAAATATGATTATTCAATTTTATTTCTCCATCCGAGATCTCGAAGCGATTTCTAATATCGTTCGAACACAAAACTTAGGAACGCTTCGTTTGTTTTTCTGCCCTCCTGCCCCCACCTTCTTATAAGCACAAGGCCATGTACGCACATTTGTATATATAAGGAAACGCTTAGCAATTTGACTGCCTGTTCTTAGTCTGTACGTACCGGTAATTGTGGATTGACTCGCAGTTCTAACGGTCCTAAAACGATTTTGTCTTGTGTAGCTTCAGTCGCTGAAAAATTCAGGAAACATGTATCGGCTCTTTGTGACGATGACGGTAATCACGATAATCAACTTCGCGTCAATCAACGCGAAGTTGCATAGGTGAGTACATGTTATGTACAAATGATACACATTTTTATCGACACGATGAATTATAATACCGTATAGAGATCGCGCTTCCAACTACTACTTGGAATCGCCGCAGAATTCGCAATAAATAATTATCAAATTAATTTCAAAACCATAATTGTATCAAATCTGTAAGACAAACGCATTTTGAAAGTCGGAATAAAGTGAGCAAACTAATTACAAGAAATGCTTTGAGGATTCCTTCAAAAATCTTATTTTAAATGAGATTAGCATCAAGAAAAGAGAAATTCGCATTTAAAATACTTAACTACATTCTAATGCGTAAATATATGCAGGTAGCATTTATTTCTTAATGTCAAGATGTTGAGGCTTTAATAGTTTTTAAATAAGAAGTGCTCGAAAATGATCAAATAAATTATTTGAAATTCGTATTTATGTTGTACGATATATGAACATACATTCGCGTTTATACGATACATATACGCATATAATATAACGGAATTTTTTTTATATTGTTTTAAGTATTCCGTTACACAAGACATTCTCTGTTGAAAAATTTTCGACGGAAACTATGATACGACACCGTTCGGGTACGGCAACCGTACCTCTGGTTAATTGGAGAAATATTCAATACTACGGTACTATCGAAATTGGAACTCCACCGCAGACATTTAAAATACTTTTCGACACTGGTTCCTCGGATCTCTGGATACCATCCAAAAACTGCAACGTCAACCAACCTGCTTGCTGTAAGTATATCATAACATCGCTATCTCTCCGATATTCTATTATTTTTATATGTACATTTGTATTAAAAAAATTAATGTTTCAAGTATTAAAATAATCTTAATAATTTTTTTCTCGTTTAATGATTGATATCAAGTAAAAATATAAGATAAGAATAATGTTGTAGAATTGTATCTATTCCATTTACATTTCAAGTAAAGTTATAAAACCTTTAAAGCAACCGTTTCAAAGATTCGAATCAGTGGTAAGGTAAATATTATATAGCTAAGTTCCATACTTACATACTTTCTTATTTACATTATTTAGCA
>NW_020210428.1:0-8937 GCF_003070985.1 Temnothorax curvispinosus | reverse complement strand
TTACCGACGTCGAGGAAGTTCGGCCTTAGCTTTAGCATCCCCTTAAGTGAGCTATGCAATACACTTAGTTCGATCATGAATTTTCTTCTCAAACAATGGCATATTTTATTAAAACCTTTATTTTTGCGTGCATTTGTTTATTAGAAAACAAGAAAAACACATATTTCCTTACAATTTTATATTTTATTTTTTTCATTTTTGGCCGGCTAAAATCAATTTGAACCCACTGTGCGCGGCCGCCGATACTTCATTGAAATTCCCATTCTCCTTCATTCTTCAATGTCGGAGGTATGTTCTTCTTAGGAATTTCGCATATAGATGCAGAGGCGGAACACGGGCCAGGAGCGTGGCCGCCTCGTACGAAACAGTACGGTACGCCATGATGGTTCTAAGCGCTGAGAGTCGAAGTGCGCGGCGCATCAGTCTCTGCTTGTTTTCGGAGGCCATAAACTCCTCGCTCCAGATGGGAGCGGCATAGAGCTCAATAGAAGTTGCCACGGAGTAATATAACCGGCGCTTATTTTCGATAGGCCCTCTGAGGTTTGGGAGGATTGCGCACAAGGCACGATTTACCTTAGAGATCTTTGCGGCAACATAATTCACGTGGGTGTTAAAAGCCCATTTCTTGTCAATGTAAACGCCAAGATACTTCATGTTGCTGGATATCTTGATGTTCTGTCCCTCGTAGACAAAGTTCGAATTTTGGGGACAGTGTCCAAAGAATACGGCCTCCGTCTTGGGCCAGGACACAGACAGGCCGAGGTCTCTGATGTTGATCATAAGCCTGTCAAGGCACTCAGACGCGAGAGCGCAAGCTGAGTCAAAATCGTCTTCAGCAACGAGGAGCAGTGTATCGTCGGCGTAACACACAACATGGGAATCGCCTGGAAGCAGAGTGCGCAGCACCTGGTTAAAACGCAAGTTCCAAAGCGGAGGACTAAGCACCGATCCCTGAGGGACCCCTCTGTTGACACGCCTAGTGCGACGGGTACCGTCAGACGAGACGTATCTGATTACCCTGTTTCTCAGATAGTCCTCGATAATACGCCTCAAGTACCGCGGAACACGCTTGTTCCTTAGGGCAGCTCTGATTCTAGAATGTTTAATGGAATTGAACGCATTCTTAATGTCCAGCGAAACGGCCAGCACAACTCTGCCGTTCGCGTGGGCCTCGGTAATTATATTCTTGACCAAGAAAAGAGCATCGGTTGTTGAACGCATCTTACGAAATCCAAATTGATTCGCCGAGAGATCGTATCTGGGATTCTGGTCAAGATAAATGGCCAAACGGTTGGCAATGACGCGTTCAAAAACCTTCCCGGTTTCGTTCAAGAGGCAAATCGGCCTTGCCTTAGGCACCTCGCCGCGCGGTGGAATATCTCCTTTGGGTATCAAAACGAGGTCCGCCAGTTTCTACTTAGATGGGAAGACCCCAGACTGCATGCATATGTTAAAATTAGTCGTCAGTCGATGCACCATAGTAGGAGGTAACTTTTTTAGGACGGTCGCTTTGAAGCCGTCAGGACCAGGCGCCGTGTTGGTAGATTTCTTGGCCGCTATCGCTTCCTCCACTTCATCCGAAGTGATGGGGGTTCTCCCCTCCTCGCAATCACCCAGATCAACTTGAGACAGTTCCCTACCAGGCAGAAACAGGTCATCCAATAGACGATTCAGCACTTCTGGCTCAAGGATGGTGCTGAGCCCCGGAGTAGGTTTCCTAAGTTTTCCCAAAACTAACTTATAGGGAAGACCCCACGGATCATCCTTCAGCGTGTCAATAAGTTCTTGCCACGCGGCGGACTTGGCGTTCTGTATCTCGTGTTTAAGATTTTGGGTAGCGGCGATATACGCGGTCCTTTTAGCTTCTAAAACCACCGGGAGATCTCTACTCCTGCCACGAGTCCAGGCTCTCCTTGCAGCGATAGCCTCAGTTCTTAGTTGTGCAATTCGGTCATTCCACCAATAGGCCTTGTCCACTCTGGCAGCGCGCGGGCGAGGGACCGCCGCCTGACACGCATCATAAATGCAGTCGTTTATCCACTTATCCGGGCCCACTCCGATCAGATATTCCGGGTCACCAGGAGTCACCGCCCATCTCCATTCGATGGCTTCCTGGAAGAGCCCGATGTCCATCTTTCTGAAATTCCATCGACGGGGCAGCGGTGGTGATATACGCCGAGTCGATGAGTCTAAGATTTCGAAAGAAATGTAAAGGTGGTCAGACATGGATTCCAGGTTGTCACGAACCGACCAATTTCGTATTCTGCCGGATAAATCAGAAGAGATCCAGGTGAGGTTGTGACCGAACGATGCATAATCGGGCCACGGGGTACGCTATTTTGTCCTATTAGTCATCGATCGCCACTCGGTTTAACCTTAATGTACCGAGAAGGTAGGTATTCGTAATGAAAATCATCCAAAAGGTGAACTATTTGTTTAAACAATTTCATTTTTTCAATCCCGCCACAACTGCTCGATAAGCATCGCCTGAGCTCTGGATACCGCTAGGTATGACCTCAATCGGCCAGCCAGGGATACCTGTTAGCCAAACAGCTGCTTGATCAGGTAATATCTCCTTAACCCTTAGACTTTTCAGATTCCCGCCACGGTTGCCTCCTCTGGGATGCTCTGCCAATCGTTTCCACTATCGATCATTCATCTACCTCATCCGTGGAACCATGATAGCCGGACAACCGCTTGATCGGCTAAGTTCCGACATTAATATAAGTAAAACGCAACTAATTCTCTTTTATTTTCAGGTTTCGTCGACAGCTGCTTCATCACCATCGCCGATGTCGTAGATCACCGCTGCTCACCGATGTCTAGGATCAACGCGTCTGGGAGATAGCCGGACAACCAGGTAAGTACGAGAACTGTCCGCGTAATTACAACCAATATCAACTTTTTTCAGGTGTCCGCCACGGTTTCCTCATCAATGGCCTCCTCCGAAGTAGAATCTGTTATGACCTTGAAGATCGGACCACGCTATCACCAAGATGGCCGGACAGCCGCTTGTTCAGGTAAGTTTCCGGGTAAGTAAAGATATTTTCGTCTGGATTTTTGCAAATAACGATTGCTTTTATTGTTAACTATAGTTGCACAATGTTGGTGGTTCACAATTAACGATTGCCACATAAGATGGCGGTCGCACGTCTCGCAAAGTGCGATTTTGCGATTCAGGTACGCGAAAACCCGTACGTCTTTCGTATCGACGTCACGTAACGCTGTTGGCGGGCGTTCCTGTTTGTTATTAGGCACTGAGGTAATTTTAATTATCGTATTCCGTTTCGCGTTCGCGAATATTCTTCTACGATACGCCGGTATAATACGCGCGAAAGTGCTACCTTCGAGCGCCCACGAGAGACTGCCACGAGAAACGTTGCTCTCTCGGGCTCCCTACCACCGAATTTTTTCCCTTCCATATGGGTCTCGGCCGCTTTCTCCGCTCTGGAAATTTCCATACTACGTCTTAACAATAGGTGTTTACGCGCTTCGGCACACCAGGTGTGTGCCAGATGTTCGCGATGGAAATTTCCAACGCTAGTACACTATTTGCGTCTCGCTTTTTCGATTTCCGGGTAGCAACAATTCAGCTTTTACAATATTGACTTTTGAACAACGCCGACCTATACGCAAGGTACATTCGATGTCCCTGATCTCGATTCCGCGTCGACTTTCTGGAGAAGACGTCCAGATCGCGTTTAAAATGTCCGCCAATGGCGACGACCTATCTGCCTACTCTCTAGGCCCGTGTCAATTGTATTCCGGCCTGGCTTCCTGTAGCCGACGTCTAGAACGACTAGTTGTCCGGACTGTCCGGGCAACCCCCTGTTAGGACGGTCGGATTTTGATCGCGCTTCGACTATCGGGTGTACCAGGTGTCCCTGGAGACGCAACTAGTCTTTGATATCTGTCCGGCAAACCGGGTGTTTGCGCGGTCAGATCGCGCTCGCGATTGATTCTTATGTTCAATCGACCTCTCCTGAGTACGCATATCGAGTCTCAGTTCGGTCCGACGCTCGGTTCAATATATTGTGTCTGTCCGGCAAACCGGGTGTTTGCACGGTCAGATCGCGTTCGCGATTGTTCCCTGGGGTTTGTTTACATCCTTTGAGCATGCATATACCGTATCGTGACGTTACGACTCCTCGTTCGCAATAATGACCCCTGTCCGGCAAACCGGGTGTTTGCGCGGGCGGATCGCGTTCGCGATAGTCTCCAGAGGTCGTTGAAGCCTTCCTCTGGCGGCAGTTTTAATCTCTTGTCGCTGCGTCGCCGCGTTCATCATTTCGTGACGTGTCCGGCAAACCTGGGGTTTGCGCGATCGGATCTTTCTCGCGATAGTTTCTAGAGTTCGGTGAGGCCTCCCTCTAGTGGCAGTTAATGCCGTTTGGCGCTACGGCGCTTCCTTACCATGTTTTGCCGGATGTCCGGCAAACTCCATGTTTACGCGGTTGGATCGCGTTGGTTTTCGTAAGATCCCCATCTGAGGATGTCAGGAGTCGGCACCTCGACTCTCGTTCGCCTGACGTGCGCGTGGTCTAAATACCGCGCTCTCGCGTTGAAGATTGTGTGTGGCTCGACCAAACATTGTTGTGGTGCAATTACTGATCCACGCACCTATCGAAATCAAAATGAACTAGTCACCTGTTCGAGCCAGGCACTTGGTGCCGCAAAAAAAAAAACAAAAGAACTATGTGGATCACGAAAAGAAAGGAACTATACTTTATTGTATGGGCCGCTGCCCAGCGACCGTTGTCGCATATTCTTAAATTCTAATACGTCGGACGGACGGGTTGACTAATTGAACGTGAGAAACTATGTACAACGCAAGAAAAGTATAAAAGTTCTCCCGATTCCGTCCTCGAAACGTGTACGTATACTAAAATTTATGTGGGGATCTCCCCCTTGTCACACGATTCGCCTTCCCCACTAGACGAGCCGGCAAACTCCTGCTCGTCCTCCTCCGGCTGTTCCCACGGCTGCTGCGTCGGCAAGGCGGTGACAGTGATCGTGTGGGTCACCGTGACCCGGGGCATTTCGATCCGGTACGCGCTGTCGAAGGCTTCGGCAGCGCGTCTGATCGCCTCTTCTAGTTTGGCGAGAGAGCCCCATAGGCGCGCGTCTTCCGCCAATTGCACAGAGCGCTGCACAATTTGTCGACCTACCATCGGCGACGGCGTGCTTCGCCGGCTCCCCTCTGCTACTGGCCGCGGCTGCGGCGTCGCCCGTCGCTCCGCTCGGCTGATCTGCTCGGGCGTCAAACGGGTTATCACGATCCGCGGTTGTCCAAGGAGCTGGCCGCGCACTGTCTTAGTGCACGGCTTCAAGGTCCACTATCGACGTCCCCTGGTGGCTCGAAAAGGTGGGGTGATCTCCCCGATTCACCAGTCTCCAGTCGAGTTGTGACGCAAGTTCTTCAAAAGCCTCGCCCCTAACATTGGAGGTGTTCGATCCCCAGGAGAGAGAGTGGGCGTTAAAATCTCCGCAGATGATGAGCCTGTTATTGTGCGCTACGCAGGAGCAAATAGTGGATAGCTCCTCCAAGAAGTCTGAGAATGCCGGAAGATCAACGTTGGGAGAGATGTAACATGAAAGAATATAAATCTCTCCCAATCTGACCAGTACACAATGTTTACCACGGGCCTCCAACGTGGCAGGGTGCGCCGTGACCCTGTTGTTAACAAAGATAGCCGCGAGATGGTCGTGATTGTGGAACCACAGTTGGTATGGGCTATGCGTTCGGGCGGGTTCGGAAATCGCGCAAACGGCGGCCCCCATTTCCCTTGAGTGATGAACAAGGAGGTCCTGAGCCTCCTTGTTACCGTTAAGATTTAGTTGGAGACACAGAGTCATCTCTGTGTCACCGCTCGACCATTAGACATAGGATCCCTGCGTCTCCCACGTACAGGCTCTACGCTCGCGCAAACATTGAGCGATCCCAGCCGATGATCGCTGGATCTTCCGGCACCCCTACATACGACGCAGCGGGGGTCCTCTCTGCAAGCGCCAATCTGGTGACCTCGCTCGCCACACCTGAAGCAGGCGCCAGTCCGGTCCTCGGGGAAGCTACATGTGGTGCGGACATGTCCAAAACGCCAACATTTGTAACATTGGACGGGTCTTGTCTCGAGCAACTCGACCCGAGCAATGGTCCAACCTATTTTAAACTTATTCGTGGCCGAGATTTTGATAGCCGCAGATAGCGGGCATTTGACCCATACGGAATTAAGCCCGTTATTCATTTTACGAATATTGCCTATCTTAACGAGATATTCGTCACAATCACCGACAACTGAAATTTCGTTAAGTATCTCAGTTGGGGAAATGGAGTCATCAAAGTTCCAGATGCGCAACTCGCCCATAGTGGTCGGGCGAGTAATACGTTTGTTATTAATATCCAGAACTTCCTTGAGTTTTCCCATCAACGTATCAGCCTTAGAGGTGCCGTCCGCGCCGGGGATCTCAATAATGACCCCGCCGTTGATACCGCGCCTGATCTTCGAGGTCTCGATACCGAGAGTGTCCAGATTTATGCTTTCACGAGCTTTCTTCAAAATATCAGCGTAGCTGACGTCTTCTTTAAAGCTCGTGATCGAAACCGCGGCAGTTTTCGGCGGTCTGCGCTGGCGGGCAGTCGAACGAGGGCCACCTCCGACGACCCCACGTCGAGATCCATTCTTCCGTACAGTCGCCTCGTCTCGTACGACATCAAAGGTAGGTGGCGCAGAGATCTGCGGGCCTAAAACTTCCCCGTCAGAGATGCCAGAGGTCTTAGTAGTGTCATTCTTAAAGGATGTTCTTTTTATCCTTTTCTTCTTATAATTATTCGAAGATTCCTCTGGTTTTAAACCGAATTTGGTACGCAATTCCTCCATATTGGCAACAAGTTGTACGATCTGTTTGTTCATGCATTCAAGCATGTAATTTGGACCGGTGTCCTCCTCTGGATGCAAAGCACGAACAGGAGTCTGCATGGGAGGAGTCTCCCTATCAGGTTTCCTGTTCTTACCAGGAGGAGATTTCTTCTTATTCGAGGTAGGAGCCTCGATTATGTCAGTCTCTGACCCAGAAGCACTCGTAGGGTGTTTTCGTAATTTCACAGTTTTATCGCGTAATATTTCAGAAGAAATAACCCTAGGCTTCCTCTGCGGAAGAGGGGGATAATCTTCCATGCTCTTTACTGTCACCCTGGTATCGACTTTACGGGTATCAGTTCCCTGAGCAGGACTGTTCTCGAAGAGTACTTTTGAAGAGGATCCTGTGTTTGTGGCGTCCCTCATACTTCTTATCTCCTTACGGAGCATCTCCACATCCCTGCGAAGGTCCTCGTTCTCTTTACGGAGCAAAGAGTACTCCTTCTTTTGGAGCTCCTGCTCACGGGTGATCTTACGTAATTGTGTTGTGAGATTTTTGTTTTGTAACTCTAAATCTGCGATATCGCCGGTAGCGCCAAGCCGCTCGCAATAGATATCTATGATTTCGAAGATATTAGCTATCCCATCTCTGAGATAGGCCGAAAAATTACCCTTAATATTCTTGCTGCTCGTTCGGATAGTCTCCATCTTCTCCAGACACTCGGTAGCGCACTTAGTCAGCTGCTCAGTGTTGTATGTGCGCAGATTGGTGGCAGTCACCGGATGGATCGTAAGTTTGTGTTTCGCAGTTGTTAGAACGGGAGTGTAGACTTCGTTTTCGGAAGTCGTATACTTTCTTTTGAAAGGTTTAGCCGTATTGTCTGGGGAATTCGACGAGAATCGCTTCTTCCTCTTTTCCCTACTAGGGGTAGGTAGAGGAGGTGAATCCTCGCCATCATCGTCATCCTCAATCATTATTATCATTATTACATCACCAGTTGCATGTTCATCCCGGTGTATCGACTCTTCCGAGTCAGATACTCCAGGAGGGACGAACGTGGGATCAGCCTTCGTATCGTCAGGAGCTTGTGGATCTTCAGGTGACTTATCGATGTCCGCGATAATCCTTCTCGCAAGGTCCACTCCTTTATCGTACTCTTTCTCCATATCCACCTCCTTGGTGGCTTCCTTAGTAGTCTCTTTATCAGCAGCTGCGCCTGTCCAATCAGGACGCATTGCTATTTTTGTGTTTTCGTTTAGCCCATCGCATGATTCTGGACTTGGCTTTTTAGGGCCAAGCCCATCGACACGGGGATCGCTGGGACCGCACTCCTCCCGCGCCGGCCTCTGGGTCTCCGAACCCCCTGAGACAGTAAGTTTCTTCTCCTTATTTTTACCTTTTATAGTTCGTTTTATTGTTTCAGGGGTGTTCTCCCCTTAGGACATTAAAATTCGGGTGCACCTCGCCCATGGTGCATCCTAGGACCGCTCGTCGAAGAGTTCGCAGTGTCCAGCTGCGAGTCTTGCAGTCAGATGTAGGACTGCCAAAGTTAGTAATCCCACGCAGAAATGAGCAATATGTGGGGATTAATTTAAGAATAATCCAAGAATCATTCATTAATAGACTCTAAAGAGTCAACCTTCCATAATAGTGACTAAAGGTTTAGTCATTTCACATATATATAATGCTATCCAATATGATCGCATGTAGTCCGTATAATTGAAATTGATGTTGAGGCTATTGCCTGGTATAATATAAGTTTATTTACTTATTTGTCTTATTTATCTGATTTTATTCTAATTTATTTAGTTTGTTTGTTTTCATTATTTTGATCATAGTTAAATTACCAGACAGTGTACAAAATACTATTTATAAAATATAAATCGAAAGATCAAGAAACACATGAGTCCAACAATACTATTGTAGATATCATATCATAGAAACAGAATCTTCGAAAAGATTAACGTACATGTAAATCCGATTTAAGGTGACAACATGTAGCGGTGAGTTACGTATCATGTGTTTCTCAAGACTCATGCCCAAAAATAATAATACGCGCGCGCGTCATATATTAACCTA
>NW_020210427.1:0-38440 GCF_003070985.1 Temnothorax curvispinosus | reverse complement strand
CGTTAGATGTGGACAGAAAACCTGGATTTTAAAATTGTACCTCCGCGCGAGGAATCTAAAGCTGCATGTACAATTGTGATGTGTTACGCTTAAAAGCGCGAATGAAAGTTGCAATAGTTGTTGTCATAATTTCTCCTCCATTATCTCGACGCTTGTAATTGCTACAGATACTATTATTACAGTTATTAGTTCAGCATCAGCCACGGAAAATGCTAAATTGAAAAAAAAAATAGTCGTAATCTCTCTGCTTGTAAATTATACGGTATTAAATAAAGTTATTAAAATGTACGTAAATTACCGAAGCTCGCACTGCCTTGTCGCGGGGCGACCCGTGGGGTTTTTTTGTTAATGTTAAGGCGTCCGGAAGTGATAATAATTACAACTTCTATGGCGCACAACAAAACGGTGATTACATCCTTGCGCCACACGGGCATGCATTTTCTTTCCCTCTTTCCACGGTGCAGCCGCGGTCACGCTTCTAGCACGTCCCGAGAAACCCGTTTCTCGAAAGAAAGAGAACTTGCTCGCTAAGTGACACGCGCTTGAGGTCCACCTAGTTCTCACGACGCATTTCGCCATCGCTGCACCACGACCAGGATTAATGCGACATTAATAAATCCAACGGTTCACCTGCTTTTTATAAAACGTATCCTTCCGCTCCGTTTCCTCCGATCTATCAATTACACGTTGGAAAACGCCAACCAAAATAAACGCCTTCTTCAAATCGAGAGAAATGCCTTATTAACTTATCTTTAGAACGTATCGAGGCGATTATTTTGATAAAATTATTTTAATTAAAGTAATGAGCGGTTATCTCGATAAATGCGATAAAATTATTTTTTATTATTATCAAGATTACTGTAATTGAATATTATTAAAAAATAAAATTATATTCCAGAAAATTTTGTCTACATACGACTTCCATCGGTTTCACGAATCTCTCTTTCAAAATTTTACATTATATAGCTAGTAAAAAACTAATATGTTTAGTTAAAGTCCACAATTCTTCGATACTTGAATATTGAAAAATAATTGAAGCCACAATGGTTTAAAAAAATGAAAACAGTTATATATACATGTATCTCTATTAAAGAATCAATACCTTCTTAAGATAATATCACGGTATTCCTTTGATGTGCCGTATAAATGCAGGATAAATCACGTTTGCAGAATCATATCAAATTTAAACGACGTCATTCGCACAGCTATACATACGGATATTCGAGAAATGTGGTTCGCGTATATTACTTTCTAAAAATATGCTATGCTTAATTGCAGATTATTCCTCTTTTAATCTTCAAACAATATAATCTTAAAAATTTAAGTGCAATCTGAGGTACCAATCGGGAGAAAAATTAATCGAATCGCCACAGATAAATTATCAATATTGCGTCGCGTCGATTGAAGATAAACAAATATCATAACATCTGAAGACATGAATTTCCTCTCTTACTTCTTCGAGAATCTTGTAGAAATATATCGTGCAATTAAAGTCATATAATGCTACATGATATTTTACTAAACGAAAGGACATACTATATATATTTAAGAACTTCTACGCAGTTCTATTTAGACTGCAAAAATATAATACACGGAATATTTTGGCGTGCGTTACTCCAAATTGCATGAAATTTAATGTTTTCTCGCAGATCGGATCTAGATCGGGATAAGATTGTTGAACGGAACGCCGTAGAATCTCGTATTTTAAAATTAACGCGACCGGCCGACGGGTTTCCTAATTTACACGCGGTCCGGCCGGTTTGTTAGCCTTTCCGGCGCATAAACAACGGGCCATTTCACGCGAGACGCATCCGCAGGAAGAAAGTGACTGACTCTCGCAGATCGCGCGGCCGCGATAGCGACGCGAAACATCACCGCAGTACGATTTACATTCCGCCAGAATTTCCCGCACGTTCGCGACGGATCCGGCACGCGTTTTCGCCGCATACCGGAGACCGAGATAGTATAAGAGCGAGGAGAGGAAAAAAAAGGAGAAAAAAGATTCGATTTGTTTGACGGCACCGCATGGATCAATTATAATTTAAGGCCGAGGGAAAGAGAGAAAGAATATGGAAAGTGAATTCGAGAGATTCCGCTTTCTGACACTTTTCATCATCGGCGAGAAATCGAAGGTGGGACGCGCATCCGTGATTTGGAGAAATTAGACGCGGCAGAGAGAAGAAACCGGGACATCGTGGAGGACCGTGAGGAATGTCGTAGAAAAGTTATCTTAAAGAGATATTGTATTAAGGTAAAAGTACCAATGCCGGGACATTTAAGAGCAGGTAAATGTACCAGTGCTAGATACCTTTAAAAAATATATAAATTTATGGAAATAAATGTTTGGATACTGTAACTAAAGTTTCAAACTACAAGAAAAAATATTTTTATCTTTGATTTTAATTCGCGTTATACTTATAAATAATATAAAGTGTCCAGGTATGGGTACATGTCTCCGGGCATTGGTACTTTTTACCTTACCGCGTGGTAGCTTCAAAAATCAAATCATCGAATATTAAAAAATACCAACGACGCGGTATTGATTTGGAGAAAGTGGAAGGATTCACGTGGCACAATAAAAATACTGCGGAACAAAGGTTTCGGGGAAAAAGTTGCATTGTTACATTTACACCTGCATCCGCCCTTAAGACGAGATACGTAATGTATAAAGAAAGTAAGTGGTAGATCGCCGGAGCGAGATACCGGCGATCGCAGTCGTTATATAAATTACGGACGAGGAGTTTAACTCGGGCTGTGCTGCGGTTGATACAACGAATGAACAAAACGGCAATTAAACAGCGCTGCATTTGCGGCGGATAAAGGTTGTTGCACGGCGCGACCGTAAATGTTGTGAATTCGAATAGGGTTTCACCGGCTCTTGGTTGGCTGAACCGCCTCGATTTAATAATTCCGCTTTGCCTTTAATTGCAAACTCGCGAGCGGCTTCGTGACGCGATAAGGTGATGCTGTACTTCTAATAAGGCGCGACTCGAGTCCGAGCGAAGTTCCGCGGGTTCCGTCTAATCTAATCGCATACGTAAGCGACTCGTATTATTCGCGAATGAGGAAACAAACGGGATTGAAATGGCTACGATTAATAGTTAGTCACGTCGCACTAATTATGGCAACAAAAGATCGAGGAACTCAAATAGCAAGGATTATTTGATAAAAAGAAAATATACGCCGAAAGGTTTGCGCGATTTAACGTCAAATAAAATTCGTAATTTATATATGCAATTTAGTAAAAAAAAAAAAACTAATAAATTCAATATTAAATTAAAATTTGTAACACCATATAATTTAATTAGATATTAACTCATTTTTATTTAATATATTTACTGCAAATATTTTCTGAATAATTAACATATTCGCTAAAAATCTAATATTCTTTATGATATTATTTAACATTATACACATACATATTATACAAATTATACACATTATACACATTCGACATAATTTAACAAATTATGAAAGATTCTGCGCAAATCTGTTCCTTTATCCTCCAAATTATCCTCATTAAAAGGAGATAGCGAGTGTGAAACTTTGAAAATGTGGCGTTCGCAAATTGCACAGAATAGAGCGGCGAGTGAAAGATGATGAGAAAACACGTTGCATCTTACATTTGCATATACGGCGCGCGTGCGTGTATTGCAATTTGAGTCGGCAACACATCGAAGGAGAGAGAAACGAGTATTATCGAATACGGAGAAGACTCATGATCCCGCGGTTCGACCCAGAAATGTAAGAAATTGCAGAATTGCTCGACCGAAACGGAGTTAATGACGATATCATTTCAAAATAAAGAAACGATAAAAGGAAGATATATAAAACGCGCCTGCAGTTATAATATAAATTAATAAAATCAAGTAGGACGTGATATGTGTGGCAAGAATTAAAACAGTATAAAAATGATCTTTGCAAAAACAGTTAGAAGCGATCTTCGATATCATGTATGTAAAGCGAAGATGTAAAATATTAATTAAATACTCAGCTATATTACACGTTAAGTATACAAACATGACGATTAGAAAATTTCGTTTTCTTGTACTGCCTTAACCGTTTTCCTCTTCGGAAATTTTTCACGGAAGATTGATCCTGAAACGACAACCTTAATTTTCCATTACACTCAATAATAATTTGACAAAATGCATTTGTATAAATCTTTATCTCGTTAAATACCATCCGTTTGCATCTCGATTGAAAGTACGAATCAGGACGAGTCCGAGAGATAGTTAAAATGACTCTTAATTATCACCTTTCGTATAGTAACGTAGTATCTTTAACGCGCATTAACGTTACCGAAGTGTAGCAGCGCAGTTTCTACGACACAGCGAGCGACACGACTCGTATGCGCCGACCGATTTGCGATTACTGAATTTGACACAAGGCGAGCATAATATAAGGGGAACAGTTGCGCGCGATCGAGCGTGCGAGAGATAAGATCCCAGATATCGTTTCGAGTGTGCGTGTTGGAACGATCGGTTAAATGAAGGTGCAGGAAGCGCGAATAAACTGGGGCCCCTATTACGATCTACGGAATATCGATCTCTTCGTAGCACGCGAGAAGTCGTACGCCGGAGAAAAAGTAAAGAGAACGCGCGTCTGTTCCGATGGGTGCGTTCGTTAAGCGATGCGAGAAAAGAGGAAGTACGAGAAGTTATCATGCTAATTTCCATCGTTCGCTCGTAACGACAACGAGAGTTCGTCGGTCCGTCCGCGGCGATCGTTATTAAGACGATCGTTGCGTGGCTCGTGTGTCTATTCCACCTGCGGCTTGTATAACGAATTTCACGAGGGTGATTAATACGTTGTAACATCATAATAAGCGGAATAATAATTGCGCGATGTAACTGAGCGTCGACACATTTGAGTGTTACGAGAGAAAATTGACATCGATCAAATATACAAATACTTATGCAAAGTTAATTCCAAAGGTTGCAGAAGTAAATGTAAAATTTGATATTCAAAGAACGGGCAAACGTTGAAAAATTGCACTTTGCGTTTATCTTATCGATTTATAAAGATATGGAGTGTACACTCGAGGTTGCTCCAGTTAGTGGCCGGCGAAATTCGGCGATAGGACAAAACCGATATTTATTCGCGGATGTCCGAACGTGATACAAACACGCACGTACAATTGCCAATTAGCTTTAGAATGCGTAAGATACCAAGAGCGTGACGGATCTGCGTGAAAAATTCCTTCCGGCGACACTTTTTCGCTTCTCACGGACGTTAACGACTAGACGAAAGCGCGCACATCCGCCCTTCTGGCAGTAACATCTCTGCTCTTTCTCTCTTGCCGGCACTCTCGGCTCGAGATTATAACTGGAGTTATCGATTAGAAACGACACACCGAGAGAGCGGAGCGGCACGGTCTCGTTCCAGAGCGCGCGGCTCGTTCGTCGGGTTCCGGCTGAACGACTGACACCGCCGACCTTCGGCCGATTGGGATTTACGTAACGAGAAGCCCTTCACTCCGACAGACGGTGACGGATAACGCGAAACGTGATTTCCCGAGTCCGCGCGTGCCCGTGCCGCTCGTGTCACGCGCGCGGAAAACGCGTCGCGGTGCGATACTGACTGAGAGCCGAGCCGAGCCAAGCCGAGTCGAGCCGCGCGGATCCCGGCTTCTCGTCCCGCTGGAGTTCGACGGCAGTAGAAGTGGCAAGTGCCGGTCAGACCAAGTGGTGGAGGCCTCAGGAACGTACACGGACACGCTACGCGCCACGATTTGCCAGCGTTTTCAGCTCGGCTTTGAATTTCGCGATCGGTAGCGCTAATACTTCTCCTACACTCTAAAAAATATCGGTGTGAAATTTCACCACACCCATGTAGTTAAACAATTCGGTGTGAATTTTAACACCGAAATTGTTGAGAATCTTTCACACCGAAAACGCGATGTCAAACTTTGATGCTATATTGTTTTGTTTTCACAACGTGCGGTGTGACGAGGCGACACGCGACTACACGTTTAGGTTATCGTGTATCGTGTACCAGGTTATTAGTTCGTATTCGCGTCATCGTTATATACGGGAAAGTGTATAGGACTTCTTTTTCGTCGAATTATTCAAGTGTTTGTAATAATCAGTGTATTATCGAAGAGGATATATCAGCCCGACAATATGCTTATTAATAGATAACTTTTAGCTAAGCTATTTTTTTGCAATAAACCATTTAAATAATATTTCTGTTTATGCAAATTATTACTCCTATTATATATTTTTATTATAATTCTGACATAATGTGTATTACGCATTGTTGATAATAAAATCGCATATTATATAAATAAATAATATATATATATATATATATATATATCTCATATATATATGTATATATATATATATATATATATATTATATTTGCGATTTTAATATCAATAATGCGTGCACATTATAAAATACAGCATATTGCAGTGCTTCTAGTAACACCATATTTCATGAAAAAATCACACCGCCAGTAGTGTCAAGATTCACACCGTCTTCTGTGAGGAAATTCACACCGCAACAATGTGAATTTTCCACACCAAGCAGACAGTGTTGATTTCACCCCATCACGGTGAGAATTATATACACACCGGTATGGGTGTTACGATTCACACCATTGGTGTTAAATTCACACCCATATTTCTTAGAGTGTAATACTTCTCCGTCTTAATACGAGGACAATTAAAGAAACACATGTTCGATTCGTGCCTGTTTTAATTTAAAGCTTGAAAGCTTTGTATCGAAAAATGGTTGTATAAATTTTTTGACACATCTGTTAAGTTGATATTTTAACATTATATACGATAAAGGAAGAGAAATCTACGATGGAAACTGCAATTCTGCAATCCAAAATCTAACTCTTATTTTTAATAAAAAATGTAATTTTATAGATATATATTACAAATTACAATAATGTATATATTACAAGAAGCTTTTCTCGTAAGAATTAATCTCTCGACCTATAAGCAACATTGCCTTTATTGTTCGATTAAATCCACATTCACTTTTAGAATTTAAATTTCAAACATTTCAAACAATTATTTCTATTACATTATTTTAATCTTAACTTATTACACAAAAATTGCAAAACGTACAGTAATTCTTGTGGCGAAATTTTCCGTAAGGAAAAATTGGCTTCATATTCAATCGAGAATCTATCGTCAACGAGCGAGGGATCAATCTTCGGGTCACAAGTGCGGTTTATGTGCCACCGTGTGATTTCTCCGGCGGACGGTGTCAAGTCCCGTACGTTCCTGAGCACTTAATGGCCCCTGACAAGAAATAAAGAGAGGCGAGGTACGATCGAGAAGGCTGATCTACGAGGAATCGGACGAGGAGCCGCGCGCTAACGGTGCTACCCATCTCTCCCTGCTTGCCAGCTGTTGGCCGGAGACAGGAGTACGAAAGCTCTCTGTCCCGATCTCCTCTTCCATTCGTCATCTCTCGCCTAACACACCGTCCGACACGGCAGGCGGAGGAGAGAGTAAAACAATTTCGCTCTGAAAAATTACCGCCAGCACAACGTGGAACCTTCGGAAGCGCTCGAGTTACCGCACGAGATTTATGTGCTTTGTCCTGAATTTAATTTCGACGACGAGATAACGTACCGCAATATCGCGGAACTCGATTATACCACCGTGCAGTTATCGATTAGGTCATTAGGCGTTGGCGGCTTCCGAACGTTCGCGATTTGTTAACGGACTCCTTTTCTTTTTTTTTTCCAAACAGCTCGAACCGGTCGATTTTCGTGTCACGCTTATCAGAAAAGCTGTATCTCTTGCCGCTTGTTACGCACGAACGAAATTTAAAGACCTCCGGCCGCGGCGTGCTAATATTAGCAACCGGCTAACCGATATGGAGCGCCGCCGATCGTTTTACACGACGCGCGCGACTCTTGTTGCAATTAATGTTGCAAGTCGATATCTATTCTGCGAAACGGTCTATTTTCTTTTCGCCGCGCCGACCATTCACCTACAAACCGCTCCTGCTCCTTTCTCGACATTAAAACGAGAGCCTTTCGTATAGCTTCGCAATTGTCGCGGCGCAACGATTTACAATCGCGAGAGAGCACGGATCATCGAGCACCGCGCTGCTCAACAATGTTTTATTTCCTCGTTGCGGAACGAATAAATGAACGTGACCGGAGGAGACGTGAGATTTATCAAAATCGAGTTTACTGAAACGAGTCGGATTCCTAATATAGCGGAATTCCTGTCGCAGGTGGAAGAAAAGTAATATAACGTATCTTTCGTTTGCAAAATTAAATGGCAATAAATTTCGTAATGTCGAAGCATGGTAATGAGGTGTGTTAAAATGTACACAGAAAGTTGTCTCACATGTGTTGAATAAATTATTATGCTTTTACTGCTACTTGGCGTCAGAAAAGGTTATAAATCGCTGATAATCCAAAGAGTCTTCCATTCATATCTGTTTTCCCTTATTCAATTATTGTTCTTGCAAGATAATTACGTGATGTTTGACTTTCTAAATTATAAATTATTCTGACGAAGATAATTTCGACGACGTCCGATTTTCCTTCGAACTTTAGATCACCGGGATAAAGTAATATATATATAAGAAGCGATAAATGCCTTACGGAATTTAGTCCTCCGTAAGGACTTGTGAGGATTCCTCGGCCTTGCCGGAATGCATGCATGCCGTGACGACGCGAAGGCAGATCGCGCGATGCAACAAATGCCAGGCAAATACCAAACTGGCTTACGCCGACAGTCCGGTGGATTCGCATCGCGACTGAAATGTCAAGCCGTAAAAGCCGCGCGATTAGAGGCCGCGTGACCCTTATAAATCTCCCATCGATTATCCGAAAACCGTTCCCGTAATATGCATGAAACAGCAGGCATGAAAACACGGTGACGTCTAATTTTTGGCGAACATGGTTCACGACGTTTCCATTCCGCGAAATGAGATAAATGACACTTAGTAGGTAGCTGCAAATCTCCCGGACGAAATGATTCATCGCATTCGATTAACGATCCTTCACTGCTCGATCGTTGCCAGAAGGGATTTAGAATGGCGCGACAGTGTTCGCGTCTAGCTAAGCCTTCGTTAGCCTGTATCTTAGCACTCTTTGTGGGAAAGAGTGCCCAATTATTTATTTATGCTCTTAGACATCTCGTCAAGAGAGAAATGTGAAAAATAATATAATATTAATATATATTATTGCACGCGCATATATAATCTTCCAAACTGTGTCAACGAGTGTTCAAGGGTGACTTAATATCCGTGTTTAATATATGAAACAGAAATAGAAGCTTTTCTTCACCAGTAAATAATTCACAAAAATAGTTTAGCTTTTTCGACATAGATTGCCATCAGGTGTATCGAAAGAAGCTAAACCGTTTCTGTCAATTTTATATATTTTACATTTTACATCTCACAATATATAAAATTAGAATTTGGTATACAAAATTGAAATTTCTAAACGCGTGCCTCGCGTCTGTTTATTCGGCATCTTCGAGTCTCTCTTCGGGGAAAAGGATCGAGGTAACCTGCACGCATCGAGTCAACGAACTTCGGCACTCGACGTGTCGACGGAATCCGCGACACGTCTCGAGAAAAAAAAAGAAATTTACATGAATGTTATTCAAGTGATAATGAAATGCGTTTGGAAGTCGCTCGGTAACTTTTTATAACGCGATAACGGAGCGTCCTTTGTGGCACGTGTTCACAAAAGATTTCAGCCATTACGAGTCGAGCGTTGCAAAAATAAAATGAAACGGTCTCGGGGTTGCGGTACAATATTTTAATAGCATATTCCGGAAGTCGTGAATCATGAGAAAAATCGCGAAAACGTCGAATCGAGGAATGACGGAGGGCGCCTTGATGGAGACATAAATCTATATGATAGCGGTCGCGAAATAAAGAGGAAATATAACGATAGAGCGGCATCGCGTAATCGTCGATCATCGATTGACGGCAGAAAACAGAAAGAAAAAAACATTAAAAAGGCCGGTCAGTCCGTTTTCCACTTGCACAAGCGTTTACTCGCTCGAGTGCGTTCGCGGGACATCGTCGCGAACATTACGACGCTTTATGTAATTCCTAGAAAGTCGATTTAGACGCTTATTCTTAAAAATTGCGCCTAACAAATAGGGAGAAGCAGAAAGAAAGACGCGTACGTATATCAAGGAAATTATCGGACCTTTGATTAATTATAATCAAAGGTCCGATGGTTAAATATAGGTTGCTGTTATTATCATTAACGTGAAGAAAGGATTATCGATAATTAATGCAAAAAATCGAATTAATGCAAACAAAATTGTTCTTAAAATTGTTTAAGCTTTTTTCTTATAAACATCAGTTCGGTACATAGATCCATCGAAAGAGTTGTAATATATTTCTTCTGTTTGCTTTTTTTTTTTTTTTTTCATTATTATTTTATTTCGATAGTTGCGAGGAATGATTCAAAAAGATAATTTTGCCAAAATTTTTCGAGGTAAGTCAATTGTTTGCAAAAAGGTTTATGATTGATGACGTTCCAAAGAAGATTTTATTGCGTCAAAATGGCGATTAGCCGCAAATCGCGATGGAAGGTGAGCTAGTGCTCTCTTGCAGCACGATGCTGTATCTGTTGTGTTTCGCGGCGATTTAAACGTACAAGTGCCGCCATCTCTATTTGCACGCTACAATGATAATGCTATTCTGAGTCGTTTTACCGACGCATGTTTCAGACGCTGCACCTCCTTATTGACAATGAACTGTCTGCCGACAGTGGCAATTAAACGGTAAATAATGGCGATTATTGTTCAACAACGTGCAATGTAAACAAACGAGATGCAATGATCTTTCAAAAATCACGAACGATTTTTCGGAAAATTATTAGCATTTAATAAAGGTCAATTGTTTGCAATTACCCCCCTTCACCTCAAAAAAGATAAAAAATAAAAATTAAGTATCTATTCTATGTCTATTAAAATTTACTCCTACGAGCAATAATATCTGCTGATATTTGCCAAATAATTATTTTCATTATAGAAATTAAATTATATGATAGAGATGATAACTCGTGTATATGATTTACCAAGAAGGATCGACTTCGAATTGATAAACGATCAATGGGTCGATGAAATTTATGCTATTGATGGATTCGCTGTCCGCGCAGCGGTATTTTTTTCAGGGGGGATACAATTTATTGTATATCGTCCCAATCGCCTGTCGGTCCGACGATGAAAGCAAGCCAGCGAGCGAGGGGCATTGAAACGCTCGGCGTGTTGATCCATGCGCCGCTGCCAGGCCACGGGCCAAGTAACAGTAAACTTCGTATCGTGCCCCCCGTTATTACGTGCCGTCTCTCGCGCTTCTGCTTGTTTCTATACTCGCTATCGAAACGTCGTTTGCCCACCTCTCCTCCCCCCGCATCCTGTGACTAATGCCACGTATCTCTAACTTTTGCGTCATTGCGCGAGCTAACGTGGAAGACATGTGTGCAAGAAAACGTTACCGATCCTTCGGCTCGTCAAATCTGTTCGAGTCTCGACTCGAGATTTAATTAAGATTTTAATTCGAACCTCAGCTTTTTCAAGTCCCGATGTCGAAAAAATATAGTGGCGACGTTACCCTGGTTTATTTCGTGTCCAATCTGAAAATCTTGGGCGATGCTATTCGTTAAGATATTCGTTAAGATATTCATTAAAATATTTGTTAAGATATTTGTTAAGATATTCGTTAAGATATTCGTTAAATATCTTAATCGTTGTGCTTTTAAAAGACTTCGCGCTTAAAACTGTTGCTCAACTCGTCGGATTCATAAATACCTACATAGTGGCTATAAATAGTGACGCTTTGATAACAATTTAATTGGCCACTGCAATCAGTTTCCCTTTCATTTCAAACGTAAAGCCCATCGACTTTTCAGCGACGACAATGCGCCATTGTAGCTACGAGGCTGCAATATAACGCAAACGCGTATTTTAATAGCTCTGAAAACTGAGTCAGTGGCAGCGACAAAGAACCGAGAATTTTGCGGAGAGCGCCACTCGGCCCGTATCGAGCCGAGGATATTGTTTTAAACGGCGTCGTCGTCCATCACGAAGAGCCGGCAATAATAGCCGCGGACGGGGATTCATCACCGTGCGGACGGAGGAAATAATGGTAGCGGGCGGGCAAGAGAAGTTGGAAAACAACGGGGAGAACGCCGTAAAAGGGACACGGAACGCGTTCCCTCTGTGTTTGGCTTCGCGTTCTCCTTCCTTCTCCACCTCCTCCCGTCTTCATTGTCTTTACTATTTCGCGGGACGCTTGCTTTCGCGTCGAAAGTTCCATAAATGTGTCACGATCCAAAAATATCTCTTGTTTAGGCGCGCGGTGACAAACCCGGAGATCCCCGGAATAACTCTTCTCCTACCCCATCCCCTATTCAGCCCGTTTTATCATTTTCCACTCGTCGAATATAAATAAATCAGCTTTTTTTTCTCCCACATTGAAAAATAGAGCATCGCCTCGGAGAGAATTATGCGATGAAATATATAGTAACGATGAAATAGTAATAAACCATTAACACCATTATTAAAATATCGAAATTAATTAGTTGATTATTACTAATATTAAATATTAATAACAATAACAGGTTCATATACTAATACTAATGCAAGAGCATTAATGACCATGTTAACTTCATTAAACGTGCCAACATTACCTATTCTGTTACAATTTTAACGTTATTAATATTGCCTAAGATAATGATCATTTTTTATATTACTAAGTTTTTAAAATTATGGTTTATTGACCGTAATTAGACGCGCCAAACGTTTAGAAAACAATGCGAAGGATTAGCGCAAATCGCTACGTCGAATTTATCTCAAAAAAATAATAAGTTAGAGAATATTAAGAGAAGAACTTTCAACGTAGTATAACGAATACAGGTTTTATCGTTCGTCTTGCTGAACAATGAACGCGAAATATCAGCAACATCCGCGGCATGCAGGCCACAAAGAACTTCCTGTTGGCAATTTTTCGCTGGTGCATCCACATCTTTGTCCCCTCGCGACAGATTACGGCATGCAGGCCACATTTTCGACGTTCCGAGAATTACGATAAATATACACGGTGCACCGACCATCGCGTTGCTTTTTGACGACGTGCTTTATGACAGGGGGGGGAGGGTCAGGCTAACCCGGATACGTTTCAGGTGGATGGAACAAAGGTGCCGAGACGCACCGCGGGCGTTATAGCTTTTTCGGTCGTGCGACGACCTCGTCGGAGGTTCCCGTTACAAAGCCCGGTGTACCGGTGTCACCCGCACGCGAGGATGACGACGATAATGCGGCACGACGGCGGTACAACGGACTCATATCTCGTAGTCAACAAACGCGATCGTTCCCACGTTACGCGCGATTCGTTGGCAGCGCGCATACAAAGGGGTTATCTAATAGCGAGAGAGACGAGATTTTAACGGGCTCCTCTGTCTCTCTCGCTCCCTCTCTCTATCGGATTCGCCATTCGCCACCTGTTGCAGAAATTCGCCGGTTGATTTACGGCAGTGTCTGATTAGCGCGGTATTTCGGGGAGGAGGAAGGATACGCTTTTCTCTTTCTCAGCACGCGGTGGTGCCGGGACGAGTGGCGAAACCGGTAGAATGCATGTATACACCGTATATATGAATGATATATTCTTCAGATCGTGCACTCACCTTCGCCTGCTGGCTCTCCTCCGCGCCGCTCCTCTCCCCATGTCTCTCGAACACGGTGAAGCGATTCTAAAAATGGAAAACGACCCGATTAATTCGATTACGAGACGATTCTAGAGCACAATACGCGAAATATTCGATCCCGACGAGCGGTCTCGACGCGAGTCTTCCGGCGAGATAACGTTCGCGGATTACGAATACTCAAATATGTACATGTATCTAGCCGGAGAGAGACAGGCCGAGCGCGAGTGTGACGTAAGGAAGGAAAGTCGATGACAGGCTGTCACCTCGGCGAGATCGCGTTCTTTTTTTTTCCCCGAGCGGCCGACGGAGAAAGTTTACATTAACTCGGAGTAATGAGAGGAGACGAGGAGATTCCTCCTCTGTCCTCTCCTCCCTCCTCTTACCCCGATTCTAGCCCTGAAGGCTGACACGATTGAGGACACGAGCAGGACTCTATTGAGCATCCGTCGCACAGGTTTCCGGCGTGCCGCATCGTTGCTCATTTTCGTAGGCAGATCGCGCACTTAACACACTTGTACACGTGTACACTCTGTCGCGCGCGATTTCGACAGATCGCCGTTATGTCATCTCACGAAAAAATAAATCGAAGGATCGCGGAGATGAGAGACGCGCGGCGCGGAACACGCGAGACAGCGACATGAAAAAAAAAAAAAAATTGGTCGAGGCTACCGCGATCGGTTTGCCACCGTCTTATATAGTCGCGCTATCGGCGAGCGATACCGGACGGCCGCGTCGCGGATCGAAACTGCGGCCGACACAGCGCGCGCGGACGCCAATACGCCGCGAGAGTAAAAAGTAACGCTCGTCGCGCACTTTATCTCACCTCGGTGGTTTCCTGCTGATACCGCTCGCCGGCAGCCTGAAACGCAAAAGCGAAACGTGACGTCACTTGTGTATGCGCGCCGCGTGTATGTAACGTATTAGGAAAAAAATGGGTGAAACGCGCCGGTAATTAGCCGCGGCGCGGAGAGGAGCCTATCGCTCTGCCTGGCTTTCTGTCTTTATTAAAAGAAGAGCGGCCCAGCTTTCCTTCGGCCCCGCACGCGCGTCTTGAAAAAATTTCGCGCCGCTCGTGCGCAAAAGTGAAAAAATTAACTCGAATTGAAAAATGTAAATTAACTTTAACTCACTAAATTTTACGGTGCAAAATTTAATTACGACGAATAAGGCATTCGGCTGCAAGTAAGGCAACAGCGCGGACCACGTTGCGTAACAATTGATAAGACGACCAATTTTGTAATTTAGTATACACAATAAATATTTAATTTTTTAATAAACCACCTATGGAATTTATTAAATGCAAACACTGCAGAAAAAATTTTTTTTATTTAAGTGAAAGGTTTGCGGACCGGATAATCACACAGTCGCGTTTCGGGAGATCGACTGACCGAAAGTTGTCGTTTGCCCTTTCGAGATCTGGACGAATTAATTCGTTCGCCAAAATACTTACGTGCGCTATACTGGCCGTATCCGGCGAGGTCGCCGAGGCCAGTTGGTTCCGGTTCTCTATGACCGTTTTTATTTGCTCGAGTACCTACGAACGAACGATAAGGTGGCGGTCAATAATTATATATGCGCGCGGTGTGTTGCGGTGCTGTGTCATTTGCAGAAACTTTATCTGACGCAGAAATCTTATTTTTCGAGAGGACGGGCTTCTTATACTTTTCATCTTTTTTTTCACTCATTAATTTACACTTGAAAGCAAAATATTCTCGCCGTATTGCAGAACGCGAATTTTATCTTCGTCATTATGTGCGTCAGGCGTATAGAAGGCGACATTTTAACGTCGCGAAAAAGGGGGGAAAAATATATTTCCGACACAGAGAAATACGGCGATAAAGATTATTGCGCGCGTTTCGCGCGAAATGTTTATCGCTAAAAGTGCCGGCCTCGACTTGTATAACGCGTCGATTTACGAGCCTTAAAAGTATGTTAAAAGCTTCCGCGAATTACCCGAAGGGATATCCGGTGCCTTTGTGCGACGTGATGATGATTGTACTCCTTGTGCTCGATGATCTCGTTACTCTTCCTGGCCGGCCTCCGCTGGAAAACAGAGACGAAGAAGCGTTCACGCAAAGTGAAACCTTCGAGTCCCTCGCGGGGTTTTGGGTTTTCCACGAACGTGAAAACTATTCGCGACTTTCCTCAAGTATCAGGACGGAACGCGCTTCTCATTTTTCTCTCGAAAATAGAAAGGATGGAAAGGATCGTCCCACATATCGCGTGGCATTCTGACATGAACCATCAAATAATTATCAATTCGTGATAATTGCGGCCGTCGCGGGAGACGCGCTCGGGCTATCATTATCGCCGTTCTAATCGAGATGCACGATATAATTTGCCGGAATATATAAGTTTGCGAAAGCGAGAAATGAAAAAATTCTATCTTTACAAATATTACGTTCCCAGAAAATCGAATTAATGCATATCGCCTACTATTAATAAAAATATATAGATAAAGTATAATTATACCTCTTATTCTAATCGAAGCATAAAATATAATTTATTGGCATATATATTTCGATATGGAGTGCGCTTTGTAAATTATTATTTGTAAATTATTGCTTGTTTTAATCGAATTAATATTCGTCGCGAGCTGTAGGTCGATTAATTAAATAATTCTTATCACAATAATATATCGCTACTAATATTACTGTGCTATTTTCGAATACTGCAATGAACGTAATATTGATAAATGATAATCTTTTTAGGAATACTGGCGTATATATACATATTTATTTTTTTAGATTTTAATATTGCTGACAAAAAACAATGAACAATAATTCACCAGTGTTTTCAATTTTTTTCATTCTTTTCTTCTTTATTTAATCGCCATGGATTTAAATTGAATGCAATGGATAAAATATAATTAAAAACAAATCATTAAATTACTATTTTAACTTTAAAAATTCGCTCCTTAAAATAACTGTTATTACTTTCGTCATAAACGATACGTGCTAGAGTGGCAGTAAAATGGACGGAAGCGACGAAAAAGACGGAGATAACGATCTACGGTCGCGCGAAAGGAAGAATAACGAAAGAGTAACGGTGTGCGACGAGAGAAAGAAAAAGTAAGTCGCGCATTTGTTCGAGGAAATACAGAACATCGGCCGCCCGCCGCGCCGGTTAATTAGCAGCCTTGTTCGTTAATTACGCTCGCGGCGCATCGTCATTTATGCAACGTTACCTATACCGGTAACGGTGATCGGTTTACCCGGAGTAACGCGAGTGCGAGTGCGAGTGCGAGTGCGCCGCGATTCTTCGCCGCGCCGCGCGCCGCAAAGATTGGAAGACAAGTCACGAGCCGATCGCGGACATGTGTAATCGCGTATAGGCTCGATTCGCGCGTGCTTAGAATACCTCGGCGGATCTCCCGATGACCGCGAGATGAGACGTGAAGCATCGGCCGTTTTTGCAGCCGTTCACGCTTCACGCAGTGGCGAGCACACGACTCGCGAATCCCCAACGCACTCGCGTATATAATTCGCGGATATGTAAACTACACACACGACCGTACGTATACTTGCGTCACGATTATAACGGCTCTTACGGATAATTCGAATGTCGCCGGGAGTTTCACCGGCCGGTGGAAAGGAAAACTTTACGAGCGTCCGCCTAGCGAATAATTGCGTGAATGTTGCATCAATCTTTCAAACGCACAGAAAATAATGCCACTAAATATTGATTTTACTAACGCTTCAATACTTTATCTTTTATATAGCGATTATAAAATAAACGAGCGAACTATTAACATACCGCATATTTACTTAGAAATTAAAAAAAAATAAACGTTTCTTTTTCTTTAAATTTTGTGCAAGTTTGGAAAATTTTATCTTCAATATTTCTTTAGCAGATTTCCATGTGTCTCAAGACTTGGACTTAAATAATCTACCAGTTCTTAGCATACCCAAGTTTTCTTAAAAATTAAAAAAAAAATAAACATTTCTTTCTTTCTTCATAATTTTATGCAAGTTTGGGAAATCTTATCTTCAATATTTCTTTAGCGATGTGTCTTAGCTTGGACTTAAATAATCTACCGGTCCTTCGTGACCAGTCCCCTGAGAAATACGTTAAAAGCAGTTCGAACGTTTTACAGAACATCTGTGACATCTGAATACGAGAATAAATACTGACCTCGAGCGTCGCCAGGCTGGCCAGCGAGGAGAGAGGCCGAGTGTGAGGAACTTCTCCCGGGAAAACGCTATCGTGGGACACTGACAATTTGCCGGCGCCTCCTCGTAACTTGACGAAACTATCCTCCACCCCGCCTCGTCGGAGGAATACGCTAAAAGGGCAGAGAGACAACGACGCGTTCAATAAAGTATGTTACAAGAGATCCTCTTATCTCGAACTTCCCTGATGGCATTTCATTTAAAAATAGAAATTTCGTGTCACATTATTAAATCGAATTATTCAAATTGAAAGGAAACAAAACTCATGTAAGTACGTGTGTCCAAAAATATATACAACTGTGCAAGAAAATATATCGCGTAAATAAGTAATTAAATAAAATAAAATAATAATCTATAATATTCAAAAAAATGTTATCCTCTCCTTCTGTGATAAAATTGTCGTTCTATAATCCTATATTCATTGCAAAGAGAAAAAGTATATGCGCATATCGTTTAACGTAAAATTTACTCGATGCTATTAATACTCGTAATTATAAGGCGATGAGTTATCTGCCAGGAATGACACACGTCAACAACGACAGATAATTATGCGGCCTTTCTGTAATGTGCGCTATCGCTCGAACGAAAGCAAACCGCGTCGCCGTTATACAATACGACGATGCATATATCGACCCACGTAAATCATGCAGAGCACGCAAAACGCCCTCAAGTTTCGTGCTACTACGAGGTAAGCAGCTACTACGAGGTACTACGAGGACAAAAATAAAAGCTGAACGAGAAAACGAGGCCAAGGATCGTAAATTGATAACGAGCCGAACACGCTCGCGGTTCGATTCGCGCTTCAAAAAGGCTATAAAAGCATTTTACATCCGTTTAAAAAAAAGAAGAGATCTCTCTTTTTGCTACTAGTAGTGTTATTTTTAGACAAAAACTATCAGAGTTGAAAGGTAAAATAAAGCTAAAGATAAAATTGAATTATAAATAGGAATTCAAGAGAGAACTTTTGTTAGAAACAACAACAGTAATTGGCGGTTACCTACATTTTAATCAAGTCTATAAGCTCTTGTGATAAAACTACTTTAAAATGTAGATTTAGATTTTCATATTTGAACAAGGTCAGTGTTACTCCACGGCTCTTCTATTTTTAATTCTTTCGTTAGACATTACAGGAAATAGCTAGTTATCAATAGTTGATATTTTGGTAACATGACTATAGCGCTATTATCTACGTTTGCCGTTAGGAAATTGTTTTCGGAGATGATAATTAGGTTCTCCGTAAGTAAAGCGACTGCCATATAACTCAGTGACCTACTGGCGCCGAGATAAATTTCGTGATATTTACTGTTTAAACGATCCGCGAGTCTTGAAAGACGCGATGAATTTGCATCTTTTTGACGATCGGACGTGCAGTCGTCCACTGAAAAGATTTAACATGGTATTGTTGCAAACATTAACAAATCGATGAATACTACAATGCTCTGATATCGCAAATCTGCTAAGAAAGATCTGCATAAATATTTCGCGTGTACTTGAAGTAATCTTTATCTTACAAGGAAGCAATTTTTTAAAAATTCAAGATATTACATATCTTGCGTAAACCCAAGCTATCATTGTATCAATTAACTTTATATAATCAATTTTAGATAGTAATTTCTAAGATATAGAAACGATTACGAGCCGCATTTATTTTTAAATTTTTCGAAAATTATTTTTAAAAAATAATAATATCAGTGAATATATATAAAATATAGATAGATTCTTATATACGCGTAAAATCGATCTTTTAGATTGCCGATTTTTGTATTCATTATTTTAAGTACACTTTAAAAAAAAAATTATTTCCGAGATTGATAATAAAATATAGAGAGATGTTTCCTTACCTTTCCCGATCGCAGGAGTCGGTGAGGAGCTCGCTGGCGCTCCTGCTACGGGCTTCCTCGGGGCGTCCCGCAGGATGCCTCATCGTGATCTCCTCCCGTGGGAGGCGCGCCAATTCGGCATCCCGATCGGCAGAATTGGAGACGGACCGTGCATCGGCGGCACCGCGACTCTTTCGCCGGAAGATCTTCCGGAGACCGCGCAGAGGATGAAAACGGCGCTTCTTTGGTTCTGCAAGCGAGAGGCATGCGAAGTGTTCGGTTAAATTCTCTTCAAGAACACTTATATACATATATGAACACAATCAGTCCTTTTTTAATTCTAACATTCTTGACAAAACGAACAATATTCACCACAGTATTTTCAACTTTTTTTCATTATTTTCTCTTTAATTCCTATGAATTTAAATTAAGCAAAATATAATTAAATAAAAAATTAAATCTTCACTTCTTTCTAACTATTAAAAATTCATCTCAGAAGAGGTTGAGATAACACTACAATAATTAAAAAGTAGAAATATATTACGAACCAAGTGACAACATACGATTATACAAATATAACTTCTAATATTCATTAATTAAATTCTAAATATTTAGCGAAATGCGTGCCACACATTTGTGTTATTATCACTGAAAATAACAATTTTGAGATCTTTGCGAGATGCACGATGGTCGGGCGATATTTACCGAGGAAATCTACGAGCGAGTCGAGAGGAGGCATCCTACATGGATCCTAGAACTAGAATTCGCGTATAGAATTCCGTTTACACCTATTGCACATATACACCTGACTGATTTCACGGATAAATACGCAAAATACACGGCGACGGTTGTGACATGATAAGATTACAAGCTCGGCCCCTCGATAATTCTATATCGGTTCGATATATCGTGAGCCGGGAGAGCTTCTCCTTATAAGGTACGAGCCTAATGTAGTGCCGGTACTCGATCTCTCTCTCTAATGGCCTTTAACCTCTTCCTGCCCCCTCTTTTCCGACCTGTCTCTGTCCCTGTCACTCACGAGCACTTCAACTTTATCGCTCGACGTGACGCATCTATCGATGTTTCTCGAGGAAACCTCATGATGCCTTCGACGTTAATGCATAAAGACGAGATTTCAGACTTTTAGCAGGCAGGTAGATGGGCAATCTCGACGAGATGGCAGACCGGAAAATAAAAACTTAAGGCAGCCATCACATACATTTACGTCGCACTTCGCGATGAATCGAAATAGTAAAATAATTGTAACAAAAGTAACAAAAATAAAACTAGTAAAACTAAATAAGCGTAACCTATATTAATGTTAGAAGAGTAAACAAATGAGAAGAAATAAAAAAAACTTCTCGAAATTATCGATATACGAAAAACAAGGTTCCAACAAAATTACGACGACAGCAAAATACAAATGACCTAAATAAAGTCTATACTATGTCTATTTTAATGTATAAGAACGCAAATCTCTTTTGTAATAAATATATACGATAGTGGCCTTCGAATAATTCTCCCATTCTGGCCACACATTTAATTTTACGTATTCCGTAACAACAATGCAGAATCGATATTCAATATAAGCAATATTTAAAGCCAATGCATATCCTGATTCGTTGTTGCATACCCAATTTCGACGCGGCGTGATGACGTCGCGCTTAAAGTCGATCTACCACAATCTCATCTCGACGCCGCGCGATGCTGAGCTTAAAGTCGATCTACCGCCGTGCTTATACGTATCGTTCAGCGATCAAATACCGACCCACGCGGCCTTAACGAGACAAGGGGAGAGGAATGCACGCTTGATCGGGAGTGATCTTTACTGTGTACTTGACACTCTCTGAGCGCACTTTACACGCTTCAACGACGGCTCCGGCGTCGTTGAAGCGCGAAAAATAATGCTACGCCTCAGTCGCTCGCTCACGGCTGTCTATCGCACGTAACGAGAATATCTGTTTGTACGATATCGAAGAATAATAATGCACCGCAACCACGGAAATTCTTCAAATAGAAAAAACCGACGGATCTTCAAAGGCAAGATTATCTGAGGTGTAAATTATATTGCAAAAGTCAAATGTGTTAATGCAAACGCGATACGATAAAATTATGAAAAATAATAAAGTCGTATAAAAAAAGCTGTGGAAAATTATAACATTATATATAGACAGTTTTATAAAATCTCATTTCGGTCGAGATTAAAAGCAACTCTATGAAATATATCTCGGTTATTCGGTGCAGAGTATATTGTTTTATTAATATTCGAGGACTTTTCTCAATTAGAGTTTAAACTGAAATTTAATACAAGACAGATAAATTAAATTTTGTACGAGAAAGGTTAACATTTAGGTTCTCTCGAAAGTTAATGTATTAATCACGAAAAAATTTCGGTCAGGGCAATGACAAATGTCAACTAACCGAGAAATCACAAAGTTTCCCCGCTAATTATGCCCTCGAGTCTAAAAAAAATTAACTCCCAAGTTAATTTGCCCCCGCGGTCGCCGAGCTCTGCAATTTGCCGGGACTTAATCCAATGGCGGGGGGTGGGGGGGGGGTCGTTGTTCCGACCCGGAAACTCATCCATAATGACACATAACGCGGCTACTCCGAACAATAGTCACGGCGTACCGTAACGCAAAACGAGGAAAGAAGAAAAAAAGAAATCACAGCTCGCCGCCTACCGTAATCATAATTGTCGTTTTAATCTCTGTCCGCTCCTAATTAAACGTACGCGCTTCTTACTACCGCTAACGACGACCTCGATTCGCCATCCTTGCCCGAGATGCGAGGAGGACGTTCTCGCATTTGTACAGCCTTGCGGATTACGGACGATACCGTAACGCGATGCTAACTTGGGCGTAAACCTGGGAGAACCGTTGAGTCAAAATTAATAATTTATCTCTTCCAAAGAAAAATCATTCTGAACTTCAGGCAAGAAAAAGATAAATAAAAAAAAATGTCAATCAATCATATTTCAATTATTTTTTTTAAATATATAAAAAGTAATTATTATTTTCATTTTTATTAAATGTAAAAATGATCGAACTACATCCGTAAAAAAATACGAATAACTGCTGAATTAAGAGAATAATTCTGTTATTGAATTGTCGCAATGCGTCGTGGTTTTTTTTTTTAATAGGAAATCGACATTTCGCGCAAACGTGGCGTTCGACGAAATCCATATGTTTCATCATACGCCTCGTTTACTCGCGACTTGCCTCGGAGTAATACGCGTCTAAGGAATTCGCGTATCCCGAACGAACGCGACCCCGAGAATCCGATTCTCGGAGGAGAAAATACAGTTTTTCCGACGGCGTGTCTAGACCGTCGCCGCCAGCGTTGTACCTGTGTATCTACTATCTAATTTCTACTATCATCTAAAATTTGACAGAGAACAATTCCCAGGGAAATTCATTCTATTTAAATAATGCAACGAATAGTTGGAAAATGCGCTCGGTAATCATCAAATCTTATATTAATCTATCCTATTGTTAATATTCTAACAATTAATACATATGTATATCTCATTGTTAGTGAATAATATAGTATCGATAATGATGCATGCGTTATATGAATGATATTGTAAGCAGATGTCCTCGTAACCTCATAGAAAATCAATAAAATATTACATATATTAACACCGATAATCACGTAATTGCTTGCAAAACTAAAAAAGAGAGGTAAAACCGCAAGATCGACATATTAACATAAAATTATTAGAGTTTTGCGTAAAGAAATTGCAAAATTATGATATGCTCATTATATTCTGTAATTGAATTGATAACTACTAAAAGATTATATTCTCAGAACGCTCTCTCGTCCATCTCGCAAGGATATACGAACTGTCAAAGTATGCTAAGAGAATATTCAAATGCTGACCTTTGGGCAGAGGATCGACGCTGTGCTGGGCCGCCGGGAACTCGCCGAGGCCGAAAGTGCGATGCTGCTGATGATGATGGTGCTGATGGTGGTTCTGAGGGGGCGGCGAGGCCTCCCTCACGCAACCCATCAGGCTGAGGGCACCGCCAACGCCTCCGCCACCGCCACCGAGGGCGGTGCTCGTCGACATTGTTCCGCTGCTCTGAAACACCCCGAAGAACCAAACTGCGACGTAGGACTCTCTCACGCGCTGGTACCATGCCGCGAGAAACGAGCTCTCCGACCTTTTCCAACTCTTCCAGCCGTCCATCTTTCCCGCCTCGAATTCCCGGACGTGATGTCGAACGCGACGTTAAAATACTTTGCTTCTCCACGCCTGGCCGTTTAATAAGCGCGGAACGGAATTAAAAGCGAAGGTGTGGTCTTCGTGAGGGGCTATGTGTTGCGCGGACGAGATTCGGGGAATATTGATTTCTATCAGCTGACCTTACTTTCGTCTCTCTCTCTCGGAACGACCTTGCGCAACTTAATTTGGCGCAAATAATGCGCCTTGATTAGAGGATCATAATTTATTTCTGTGACGATTGATTAAAAAAATCGATTGATTCTAATAATGTTTGAGGAGGAAACTTTTTACATACTTATTGTTTGAGGGAATATTTCGAGTCACAGAGAGCAGTTAGTGAAATGATTGTTGTTATGTAATTTTACAGGAGTCAATTATTTATCATTACCATGTGATTGAATTGATTAAACAACGGTATCAATCAACATTTGATTAACTGAGATAATTTTAAGCATATTTTATGATCAATTTTATTTAAATTTAAATTTAAAGTGACATCGATATGTAGCGGTTTAAAATATTATAATACACGTTTCAATTATATTATATTTTCTCGCGTTGCTTCATGTGATTTTATTACGCACTATTTGCCCACGGGTGTCTATTATCGCATAAGACGCGGCACCAAATGAACAACTCACAGAGACTCTCTCACCGAGGGGACACAATTGCACGAGGGGACGCGCGAATATTCTTCACAGCGCGCAAAGAGATTAAGTTTCCCGAGCGTCTCTTTCCCAAAGAGGATCGGCGCGTTCCGGACACGGGGCAGGCACGCGGAAAAGATTCCTCGCGGCGGAATGTCGCCTTTAACGAATCGCAAAGAAGGGAAGGAGAGCGAGAGAAGAAACGCGGAATGCATTAAACGCGCCTTCGTCACTCGCTCGCGCCACTCCGCGACCGTATACAGGATTGATACTCGATCCCCGGGTCCCTTCTCCGTGCGTCAACGGGCCGCCTGCCGCTCTTCGCTCTCCTCCAGGCAATGGGGGTCAGGAGAGACGGTCTCCATGGCAACTGCATCCGGCGAGGGGATGCGCGGAGCGACGGCGGAGCGGACGGTGCATCGATTGCACCCTCTCGGCTGGCGTGCGCGCGACCCTGACCTTCGCACAGCTGACGAGGATGACGGCGAGCTGGGCTCCGCTCCGCACCACCGCCACGCTGCGCCGCGCCGGGAGAGAACGTGGGGAAGCCCGCCGGAGAATTAGCGCTGCCGGTTCTTATTAAGCCCGCCGTGTCGCCGTTAGTTACGCGACGGTGGTATGTTAAAGTGCGATGTCGTCAAAAATACGCGCGTGAACAGCCGTGGGAGAATTTATTCCGCCCATCTCTTTGTCATTTTAAATTTCGAGTAATTCAGAATGGTAGCCGAAAGAGCCTAAAATCTCCGCACGGGTTTCGATGGTGCGGAGATTGATTGGTTTGTCGTTCAGTAATTAGGTGTTTCCTCATTATCTTTGGTATAATTAATTGAAAATTATTTTTCACATTAATTAATGAGTTTACACATTTGTATAAGCTTGGATTAACGTATGGATTGCATAAAAAGGCATTGGTATCTCTCTTTAACGTACCGCTAATTTGTTGCATCAATCATAATCAAAAGCGCAATTATTTTCTGATTGCTGACTGGAACGATGAAATAAATCACGACCGATAATTATTTTCGCTCCGCTTATTTCTATTATTAATCATAATTATTAATTATTTAAAGACTGTAAGCGTAAATCGCAAATTTTGCTATTTAATAATTATACTAATTTAATTATGCTTAATTCTGGCCTGATAATAATAAAAAAATCAACATTTCTATTTACAGTTTCGTTTATAATACCGTGTTTAACGTATCAAATAAAAGTTAAATTACGCTTGACCGGCTCGATGCTAAATGTAGTGTGAAAACTATTGGATTTCGAGTTATATCGCGAATTCGGAATACGTCGATCGTGGGAATTGATAGCCTCGTTGCTCGTGAAATAGTTTTATCGATATAGGAGCAGCCACGGCCTTGACGCGGTTTCTGGAATGACGTGCGCTTACCCGGAATTACTATCGAACACCGCGCGTTTATGGCGCCCGTTTTCGCAAATGTCGCGCTCGGGAATGCAACCGGCGTAATTTCACTAAAGGAACCACCGAGAGATCTTTTGAGAAAAGTTCATATACGTTAAACGAGTTGGAACGGATATCTACGTGCCTCATTCCAAAGATCGTCGGCTAACTTTGCAACAAGTGAGCATACAGACCCACTAATGCTAATGTCACATCCACTAATGCTATATACATATATGTCATATCCACCTTTCACACTCGTTAAATCACCTTTCAATCTCATTAAACTTCTTTTCTAATGTTAACTCGTTTGATCGAGCTTGCCGAGATTTGTCGATCAGTGACACGACAATTTTTGTTATCAAAATTATTACATAAATTAAAAGTAATATAATATTATAAGAATGTTGCTTGGATAAATTTAAGTTTGTATATTTATGAAATTTTTGAATTTCTGTGTTTAAAAGATACGATAATCTTAGCCGAGAGAAGAACGTACAGATAAGATATATTTTGTTTATTTAGAGATATAAAGGGAATGTTTGACTTTTACGTTAGATATAAAGAGGTTTGATTTTTACGTACACTGAGAAAAAAATGTTCTGCATTTTAGTAAATATTGGTTTAAAAAAAAATTAAATTTTCCCTTTTATTAGTATATTTTTTTGTCAGTGAATACATATACTAAAAAGGAAAATTTTCTTCATTTTAATAAATGGAGTCACAGTTGTATGCAAACTAATATTTACTAAAATGCAGAAATTTTTTTTCTCAGTGTAGATATAAAGAATATGTTTGACTTTCACGTATCACGTATATTTTAAGGAACAGGTTATTTTTATCCTATGTTGCGAAATTCCACACCTTCGTATCAAACATTGACTAGACGCTAATCACGAGTAACTAACTACTTTTATCTCGTAAACGTTGAAAATGTTTGCGCACTTTCAATTGTCCGTGCAACACGGATGCGGCTGGAATTGCTGCAAAAGCTGGGCGGCGCACGCATCCCGGAATGCATGCAAAAGCCGTCGAACGACGGCGCACAATTTTCCATACGATACGTAGCGTAATTACGCGCTTCCGGTTTCCCGGAACAATTACAGTCGGGCGACCATCCGCGACGACGAACCATCGATCCACCTCTCTCTCTTTCTCTCTATCCCATCGCGATGGCATCTATAGAAGCAATGAAATGCGAAATAACATCGCTCTTATGCCACGATGCGTTTCGCGTGCATTTCGGAGTAGAACAATGCGAACTCTTCTGCAAAAGTTGCCGCGTACCTTTGTTTCCCGTAATTGGAAAAATGTTGCCGAGCCTTCGCTAAATGCTTGGCCATAAATCTCGCCCGATGATCGCCCGATAAACCGTCAAATGACTACGCCAGGAAGACGCTGTTATTACGGCAACGTACGATTTTATAGAGATATGTATCTTTCACTCATAGCAGAGCTAAGTAAGTTCTAAGCTACAAACTATAGTAAATTCAAATGAGAAAATCACGTAACTAGCAGAATAATTTTTGAAATATTGTATAAAACTATATTAGTGTCGAAACAACAATGGAGCATTTATAGAAAAAATATTTTAATACAATTAAAATTACTAAAAAAAAAACTTAATGCGTTAATGCATCTCGAGAAAGTCGCAGTAAAAGTCGAATAAAAAATTAATAGTTAAAGAAGACATTTTCCATTTCTTTTGCCTCCCTCAGTTCTGCTATAGGATTAGGAGAATTGCGTCAGCTGATTATGATAAAAAATGATCCATATCTTACCTTACAGAAGGTGTGGCATGTCGAGTCGTAGTTCGTACACGCGCCGAATATCTGTAAGAGAGAGAGAGAAACATATGTCAAAATTAAAAAGTATAGCGGGAGCGAGAAATAATAAAGGGATAACTAGGTAGAAACGATGACAGTGTCGGGGTCATGGCGGGTCAATGAATAATATCCGACTTGTGTGCCGATCGTGCACTTCGCGCGAACTTTACTACCTACTCGTTCCGCGAATCCCCGCCTGATTTATGCAACACCCCGATACCCGCAACAGAGAGCTTTCCTCGGAATTTATGCTCGGCTTAAATTTCAAACGTGTGTTCGATTCAAAGCCGTTCGATTCGACGCTAAGTCGACCGTAGGATTCGATTCGAACCGGCCATCAAGGTGGTTCCTGCTGAATTCACGAATAAAATACCAAATGTCGGATCTTGAAGTTAAGTAATCATGGAAGAATTATTTTCAACACTTGTGTGTACTTTATTCCTTAATTAGTACAGCGTCTAGCATAATTAAACCGCGGGTGTGGCTTCGGAAAATAAAATAAAAAATTTCAAAAAGTAATTAAAAAGTTAAAAAAAACAAATAGATGGAATATACAGTCGGGCTAAATCTTTGTGCCTAATAATATTATTGCGTGATATCTATAAATTTTTCACTTTAATTGTATTACCCACATATCAGTCAAATTCACTTATATAGTAAAAAAGATGTTTATTCTTTCGGAAAATAATTAAAATGTATTTTTGAAGATCTGTATTTCTGAACAGAAAAGAAAAAAAAAGATAGACGATGTTCCCTCGGACTAATTGCGAGTTGACAGTCACAAGTGAAACGCTGATATACTCGCGAACTAACGAGGTATTTCGGCAAGAAAAGCGAATGTTATGTGAAATAACAAGATGAAAGGGAATTAACGGCGGCGCGCTGGGACACGAGACGAGAGGGAAGAACGAGCGGATCGCGTTGAATGATGTATGTATGCGTTTCGTGACCAGGATCATCGTAGATCTCTCTCCTCTCGCGTCCTGCCACGCCCGACTCGCGACAGAATTTAAAGTTTCTATTTATAAAGAGTGAACGAACGCGATGGCAGCCCCGACACGACGCATCGGGTCAGAATGCACGCACACTCGCGCCGCACGCACGCACGCACGCACTTGCGATACGCACGGAGCTCTCGAGGTATTCCGTACTGTATTAATGCGGTATACAGAGTACCGCTGACGGTCTACTTTATTTCGAAGCGATACGCCTTCGGATCTCTCGGGAAACGGACGAAAAGAGACAAAGGGAAAAGCGGAGTAAATGCAAAATTTTAGAAAGCCGAAATCTCTACCTCGAAACGAGGCAACTTCAATAAATTGCCAATACGTGGCAATTTTTATCTAATTCATTTTTATACATTTATATAAACATTTAAAAATTAGTGGCTCTAATTACCTTTAATATCATCACTCTGCATAATTTAATAAATTATAAGTTGTATAGTACAAGTTTCAGTTCAATAATCTTATTGTTAGTAATTTTATTATTGAAAATTCACAGGAAAACATCGCTTTTTTCTGTGCTCGAGTCTAGCAGAAAGAATATCCATTGTTTGCCACACAAAAGTTCTTTTCTAATACATTTTTTTTTTTTAATCCCGCCGTCATTATTTTCTCCCGCATTACTAGATGACGTTAAAAAGAAAATTGCCAGCGGGCTGATTAACTTTACGGGACGCGGAATTATTCTCTCGGTGCTTTGTTAGCAGTTGCTACGCCTCGTGTGGAAATTTCCTTTCAAAAGCGGAGCACCAGCGAGACGGAGAAAGAGAAGAGGGTTTGTTACGAAGAAGAGGAGCCCGGAAGTAGTGCACGAGACTAGTGTGTCTCTCGTTTCGGCAACGTGCGCGCATCCCCCGTCTCCTCCTCGTCTTGCTTCTTTTTTTTTCGGGAACTTTTCCGCGTCTTATTTCCAGCGGCGCCGCGGCGTCCGCTCTGGAACTGTACGCCGCCCGTGTGTATTTTCGTCCCGTAGGGGATGAAAGAGTGGCGAAAAATAGTAACCCGCCTACTCCACCTCCTTTCTCCTCGGTGCGCTTCAAGGACTCTTTTGATCAGGGCGGCCGATTTTCTGAGATTTTCATTCATTTCTTTGTATTGTCCGTCTCCTCTTTTTCTTCTCCGCCGCTCCCCTCTCGACGGCCATAATCAGGATCACGACCCTAATCTTCGTGAATAGTAGACACATTCATCCCGATCACGCGACCCACGAAAGAAGCCCGATATTAAGCTTTCGCACACCTTCATTTATTTTCCATAGAAAGCTCTTCGTCCTTTCGATGGTGAATATAAAAATCAAAGGAAAAGAAGTTGACGAAATACATCGTGAGCTGTCATTTATTTTTAATAATCTGTCGTTCGTGCACGATGTTTCATTCAATTCTTGTTATTGCACACAACGCCTACTCGAGAGAGATATCACTTGGTTGACGAGATAAGTCGCGGTTTAATGACCTAAAAACGCGCGAAAACGGATGAGGCGAATCGACGCGTTTTATTGAACGTGCTTTTGCGCGAAGTTAATTCATCAGGCTTTTAATCACGACATCAAAACTCCAAGAGTGCACAAGAGTGATTTTCAACAGCTTAAGTATATATTCATTGTTGTCACCGTAGTTAGAATTTTTTACACAGATATCTCATCACAAATAAGATATATAGAATATAATACACAGTTTCTTTTAATATTTTTGGAAATAAGTAAATATAATCTCAAAAAATGTTACTACCTATAATAACATAGTACGTTCTACAAAAAAATTATAATTAAGTCTGTTAAATATAATTATTGATCCTTAATTGTAAAGTAAAGTCTTTGGGATTTTTGCCACTCATTTTATAATTTCGATCAATTACGTTTTCTTTTTTTTTTTATAAGAAAAGCAATATGTATATAGATAAATTATTTTTATCTCTTTTTTCATAAAAAAGAATAAAATAAAATTAGAAGTCCGTAGGACTCGACATTCGCTATCTGTGTAATGTCAACGGCTAATTAAAATTCTCTTAAAGTTTTACTCCAGTTTCTTGTAAATCAAGATAAGTCAGCATATATCGTTGCGACATCAATCATTTATCAAAATGTTTAAACTCGAAGATGACTACCGTCGTACATATCGGGTTACACGTAAAAAAGAAACAATCTACGTCCCTGGTGGACGACACTGTGCGGAGGTGAGAGACGCGCGTATGCATGACTCACGTCTGTTGTCCATCCTCGTCCGTTCCTCGTCTCGCCCTCGACAGGCCTTTCTCCGTTCGAATTAGCGGCTCGCACTTCGGCACGCGTGCCGGGGTTTCACGTTCGGATGGAACGGGAATTGGCGCGCACGTGCGTGTACACGCACGCAAGCATACGCGCGCGGAACACGCGACGCGACACCGGCTCCCGGTTTCGCCGAAACGCAGCGGCGCATCCGCGGAATTTCTGACGGTCGGCCCAGGATCGTCACCGACGCGACTCTCGCGCACGTCAAGTGACTCATTCGACGATCTCGTATTACGGTGCCGCTGATTACGGTTGTATAAAGCGTTTGTTTCTACGCGGCTGTGCGACGTGTTCTATCTCTTAAGACACAAACGCGGTCTTTTACGTCGATACTTCGCAACTGGAACAGCCATTCGTTATATTCAGCTCGTCCTTCGACTCGGCTTCTCGGTGATAGAAGCCATTTTTGAGCCGGCAAAATGACACCGGTTGCATCAGCTATCGACGTGGCTCCCGCAAAAATTGGCTTTCCATCGGACGAACGATCCCGAGCTGTCTTTCCGCTGTACGAAAACTAATTTGTCACAGATGGTTGAGCGCGGGGCCCCCCCCCACATTTTAATCGTACGGACCCATCGCGATTTATTACGGCTCACTCGTTTTACGTCAATCAACGAAAATTAGATTTGCGTCACGGACTAGCGAGCTCGCTCGTTTATTTCAGGGTCATCATTCTTGGGACACGACGGTGAAAAAAAGAAATTTGTGACTTCGGAATGCTATCGTACAGGGACGTGATTCATCGAACTCTAACAAAAATAATCGTACGATATCTCCGAAAGCGAAACTTTGTACTCGACAAAGAAAATAAAACTTACTGAATAATCTTATCGCGGTCGGTCGATGTCATTTCAGTTACCAACTTACCAATAAAACGAAAAAAATAATATAAGAAAGTATGTTGTATAAAAATAAATTTAATATTCTGTGTCGTAAGTTCACAATTGATATAAGAATGTTCATAATAACATAACAGTTCAATAATAAAATAAAATAAGATTAATAAAAAATATAGAACTTCTTCTTCATGAGAAGAAGAAGAACAAAAAATATAGAACTAAGAGAGCGAAAATAAACGCGATCGCACTTGCCTCGTGTCCTGCGTTTTATAGAAGCTTGAATGTCGAATAAATTAAGAATTAAGTAACTCGGTCTTCAGGAGCCCTCGGTAGTTGAACCGTTACGTCACGTGGGTACGACCATCCGGAAAACCGGTAAGACGGTTAATCGATGAGCGCCGGTCGCATGAAAGAGCGTCTCGTTTCAAGAGACCGACGCTGACGTCTCGAAATAAGACAGCGTAATCCGCACGCGAGCAGTAGGAAAGTCGGAGTTATCCGTTTCGTTCTCTCCCTTCCTCATCGGAGAATTTCTTTCTCCCCTCGCGGCGCGGAAGCAATATAGAAATTAATATCGCGTCTTCATCAGCCGCGCTTCCTCTTTCATTATCACGGATATCCCGCCAGGACGTCGGATGCGAAATTGAATCGATCTCGCCACTCGTGCGCTCATTACGCCTTCAATGCCTCTCGCGGATGCAATCGCGGAGGTATAACGAAGAAGGTACGCGGTTTAATTCGTCAGGAGCACACTCTTGACTAGTCATCGAATTTAATTCCAGCGATGGTTATCGGGGAAAAATATAACCATTTCACGTAGCACGTAAAAATTATTATTATTAGATATAAGATCTCGCCCAACAACCAAAAACCTCAATATTTATTTCGTATTCCACACAAATCGATCACTTTATTTATTAAAATTTTATATCTATATTTATCTATTTAAAATAATTTTCAAATGTCACTTTAACTTTACAGATTAACTGTAACTTCGCAACGCAAAGACGCGGTTACTGCAATTGCGACGCGTTTCTCTCGTTAGCGGCACATCTTCGAAATTCGTCAAAGAGGAAATGCAAGAGGACGGACGACGGCGAGACGATCGACGTTAACTTCCGGGCGCTCGAATTCGGATTAATCGCCACAAATGGCCACGTACTGCTCGGCTAATTGGCACGTTAATTGCTTTCGACGAACCGCCAATTTCACCGGAACGCCTAGGATTGCTCGCGGCGTCGAAAGCCTCCCTATGTCCCCTCTAACACAGGGTGGCAATTAATGAGACTTCCGAATTCGTTTATCGAGAACTTTGAAGGGTGGGATGCGATGAGATTTAAACGATTAAGTTAGGGAATTTACTTTTGATTATTTATCTTTCATATTAGATAAGAAAAAAAACTTGTATGTAACAATATATTCACAACCAATTATCCGAAAATGAAGGATCGATCTTTACATCACATAAAGATATATGTTGTGATTTTGCATTTAAATTTTCCCTCTGTTCATTTATTTATCATAAAAATATATATGTATATATATATAAATTAATAAATTTTATGATAAATAAATAAATAAATAAAAGGAAAATTTAAATGCAAAAACGCAACATATCTCTCTATGATGTAAAAATCGATCCTTCACCTATCTCGAGAATGATTAATAAGAAAATTGAATGAAACAATGTTATCGTTTTACGTTAAAACGCTCCTTAATCGCCAATTCTGTGCGAAGCGCAATTGCATCACGGACGCGGAATCATTTGGCACAGAGCGATACATCGTATAATTGACGTTCGATGTGATTGCCCGCGGAAATGTTCCGGCAGCACGAAAGATCGCATGTCGCGACTTTTGTCGCATGTGATCGGTCTGAAGTATTCAGTAATTAGTACACCGTTATTTCGTAAGTAACCCCCCGAGCGCACGAAAATTTCCAGATATTATCGTTATATTTATAATCATGTACTGACCCCAAGTCTATACGAGCAATCATAAAGTAGAATACTTATAAAATTAACACGGCATCATTTATCTTTGCAATAAATTAAGTCACGCAAATTCCTCTTATTAAAATAGCTAAACATCTTGTATCAAATGTATCACGTAAAACTCTATAATTTTGCTATCTATCCTATCAACATTACTTATAACTTTCATTTTTATTTGCGCCAATATGCAATCGACCTTTCAAACGCGCGTTGGCAATTCGCTATTGTCTCTACCTTTCACCTGTATGATCTCGGATTATTTTTAGGCTATCAAGTGTCGAAAGAAACTATTCGAATGCTATTCGAACACTCAGGAAGAAATAGCACATCAGATGGTTAGGAATTAGGGGACGGGAATTCGTTACCCTCCGTTTTGGAATTTCTCGGAGAATTGTCGAATCAATAGAAAAAAATTTCATTCATTTAATTCACGTGTGTCCTCTCGATTACGTAAGCGTTTAGGGATAACAATGGTATAGCTTACTACGTGGAAAAGAACATACGTTTGCAACTTCATTTTAATCATAATGCAAGTGGGATAATGCAAAGACGACATTTCGCGAAATCCCGATAGGGAAGTGATTAAATTAATCCGTGAAGAACGAGGGTTACTTTGATTATTAGAAGCGGAATAACAGATTGAATAATGAAAAGGCAATATCTGCTAATTCTCTCTCTCTCTCTCTCTCTCTCTCTCTCTCTCTCTCTCTCTCTCTCTCCTTCTCCCCCCCTCTCTCTCTCTCTCTCATTCTCGTATTTCCCTCGCTTCGAATTAGTGTTCTTACCGTTGAAACCCAAGCAGTTAGATCGAGTGTTCGGGACCGCAATCGAGACGGTTTCGTGCCGCACGCGAGTACCTATATATGCAAGAGCGATGCAAGAGCGAGCGGGCGCTCCGATTGCAGGGGATCGTCTCTTTCGCGCTTGATTGTGCGCGCCGAGAGCCGATATGTACCATTAGTAGTACCGTCTGGGGATCGGTAAGGTGAGGTGAGACGCGGTGTGCAACGCGCGGGAAGAAAGAGAGAAGGTGCGGCGCGAAGCAGGAGGGAATAGGAAAAACCCTGACGCGCAGGCGGGCAAGAGAAAGAAAGAGAGAGAGAAGAGGAGAGAGACGGACAGGGAACAGCTTCTCTCGCGAGGCGTATGAGAGTTGATCTCAGGGCGGATTCCCACCGGAGGATCGGTCACGACTTGGAGTCGCCGCCGCTGTAAACGCCGTCCGCGAGAGCACTCCCGACGATTGGATAATGCGCGCGAGTTTCGCTATCGTCCTCCTTCTTCTTCTTCTTCTCCTCCTCCTCCTCCCTCTCCTTCTTCCGATGTATTCGAGAGAGCCGCGATCATTATGGATCGCCATGTAAAACGCTAACCTATGACTCCGGCGAGAACACCTTTCTACCGTTTGTATTCCAAGTAGGGAGTAATTGGTACACTAGGATGGGCACTAGGTGGTTTCGAAACGTGTGTGGAAGGAGGTGCTATTATTGAATAATATCATCGTGCGAGATACGGTAAATTACATCTGGACCGCGATTTATCACTTATGCTCGTGAAGGATGAATAAAATTCGCTTAGGACCAACGACGCGGGCGATTCGCTGAAAGACTTAATGCAACAATTGAAGACCACGTAACGACTTAAAAATTCATTATTCAATGATAAATAATAGTTCGTAACAAAGTGGCCATGCTGGTATTATTCTTCCTCGACAAACACATTAACTCAAGGTTCGATAAAACATTTCAACTGAGATTTACCGAAATGCCCATAAATAAGAAAAACATATGAATAATTATGAATTAAAATCAATAAAGCTAATTTGAATAAAATTTGAAAATAATATTAAAATAAATTTCATGTACACGCGTATGGATCCTTCTACCCTATTATTTCCAGACTTCGATTATTATCAGAGTGGATTAGAATAGATTCCATTGAGGATATTTGAACGCGTCGCGAATGTGTCGTACAACGAGGATCCTCGGTTTAAGTCGTCGTCGGGTTGCCGGGGCGCGCGCGCGAATATGCGCGAACGTAAACATAAGGAAGTCATTAATCGTGCCGGTACTCGCGGTGGCTATCTTCGGCCCGTGCAAAAGGACCGAGCTGAGCCGCATCCGCGGCTGATGCATACGCACAAATGCGACTACGAGGCTTCCGTACGAGTTGTTGTACCACGACGTGTCCCGAGGGACGACATTCCGTGCAGTCTCGTTTCGGAACGGAGCGAAGAAGAGATAAGATCGTATTAATTCACGATCCGATAACGCATCACGCACTAATATAGGATATTAATAATGTCGTGTCACACGAAACGCACAAAAAAAATATACATGTATATATAGATACGCATAGTCATATTTCATTTCATTTATTAGAAAATTTATCACGGCATTTATAATTTATCACTAATCTGTTGTAAATTAGTGAATTGCGATTTTTATTGAAAATTTGTTAATTATCGTTTCGCTCATCATTTCTATTGAAACACAACTGAGGAATTTCGATTCTATAAATTTTATCTTTCAACTCGAAACACTAATTTGATTACGTTTTCCTTTCAACGCGTAAAAGATAGGGTTCAGTGTCGATGTTCTTATGCGGAACGGGGGATCTCGGCGAGTTGGAATCCGCGGGCAGGCCGCAGACAACGCTAACGATTATCGCGTCGGACGTATAGAAATGAACGCCAACGCTCGAAAGGTAGACGCTCGGGAACGACTATCGATCGTTTCTCCGGACTCTGGTCTTCGTCAGTATACTGTCAGTAGTTTCGAGGTCGACGTCCTTTGCAGTTGCACGGCAATCGATAGTGCACGACCGGCTCCTTCACGGCGATGGTAAAACCGCCTCTGCCACAATTAATTTACAATGCTTGTCCATTGTAAGCGCCGTGTAAAGCGCTACAAGCTGAGCGGTTTACACTGCTTAGCTCGGCCGCGAAGTTGCGACGGCGTTATATTTGTAGATCCGGCCGTATCAAAGTTTGATAACGATCGTCGCACAGCCGATCGATAATACGTCGACCTCCTTTCCAAAGGCACGGGCACGCCTGCCTTTCGAGACGCATGACACTTCGACATTACGCTTGGTGGAGCCAGCCTTCGAGATTACCTCGAGATTAACGAGTCATGATCGGAATTACGGCCTCTCGGACGTCAAGTCGAAGATAATTAACCAGTCAGTGCTTCATTATTTTCCCTATTTTTACGCTTAAAGCGATCTATTATACCTTTTTGCTCGGTCGCGTCCTTGCATTATCGTATAAACTTGAAAATCTCGTAAAAATCCATATATGTATATGAAAATAAAATTAAAAAACGAAAGAAGATATATGCAATATTAGAATAAAGGAGAATTCGCTGTAGGACAAGAGGAAATTAAAGTAAGAGTCAAGCAAAAATTAAAACGGAAACTTTCGCCTGCCGTATCGATTTTGCGAATCGTTTCGTAAAGCTCTGATAATCCACTGCTAAATTAACTGTCAGTCCAAACGTCAATTTACAGCTCGAGTGCCAACGCTCAACGGGCTTTCTACGCGTCTCGGGACGCACCCCTGCAGATTAATCAGCCTACATTTTTAATGTGTTTCACATGTTGCTCACCTCGATACCCGCAAAAAAAGAGGTACCCGCGGCGGGCGGACATGTTCCGCGAAGGAACACGCGGGGTACTACTATGCCGGTAAATATCATGTACAGGCTGCACAGAGAGACGAGAAAGGAAGACGAAAAGATTCGCCTCAGACCCGTCCGGAATGTGGGCGTGCAGCAGCGCCGCGCTGCTGCATTACATGCACCGACGATGTCCGGGAAGCCGGAGTCAGCCGGCTGATATGTACACTCGAAACTTTACCACCCTCGTGCTTTTTTTCCCCCTCGGTTATCTCGTTTCCCTCCGACGCGATAATTCGCCCCACTTTCACGCGCGAGTCAACTTTGTGTGAGTCAACCCGGACGTTTCAGGGAACCGCGCGAACCACGAAGACGTTCGATTTTACGCGAAAAATATTGTATTTCGATTCTATTCGGAAAAAAAGACATATAATCTACGAAAGAATCGCTTCGACCTCATTCGGCTTTATTTTACAAGAATATTAGAATATATCGGAGACTTTTATATATAAGACTCGCAAAAGTAAAAAATTCTACTGCTTTCACATACACACACAGATCTGTATGTAAATGGAATTTTATTTTTTATTCGAATGCCAAGATGTCACTTTATTTTTTATGGATTTCTGACTTTAATGTCGCACGAATTTTATTACGCCGACCGCACACGCGCGGGGCGGAGCATTTTATTCAGATATTTTTCAACGGATCCAGGCGGGCCCTCGAACAAGCCTCGACCATCGAAGGAGAGAGAATCCGGTCGGGCAACGCGCTAGGTGGGGAACGGCGGGGAGATCTACGTAGGGATCGTGACGATCAGGTTCGTCGGACCGGCTCTCTTGCGTAATACGGCCCTGAGCCATAGTCTTACAACGGTAATGGAAGCCCAACTCTCATCGGGCTTCCTCTCCTACGATCCCAACAACAAAACCCGTTCCTTCTTACAATTTAACGATCGGAT
>NW_020210426.1:0-2402 GCF_003070985.1 Temnothorax curvispinosus | reverse complement strand
GCATAGATCCGGTACCGAGTTATATTGACCCGTAAATTACACCGACATTTAGCGTCAAAGGTCGCCTATATCTGCTCCCCAAGTCTCACTGATGCAACGTGTGTTCCGTCTCGTTGCCCAAATAAAGCGACAGGCATCCTTAAAACTGTCCAGATGCACCGCCCACCGCTGAAGCGATACGAGGCACATTTAAAAACGCGGTTTAATTATATTTTATTCTAATCTGATCAGAAATATATCTATAACGTTCCTCTTTACTTTATACAATTTACTTACCAGAGAATATTACATCCCGGAATCAAGTAATAAAATAATCAATCTTGCTAACAATTAATCTCGAGTAACTTTATTCCAACGAGGAGACACATGCTTCGGCTTAATTATCGAAAAAAATACTTGACCCCTAAAATTGCAAACAAACGATGACATTTAATCGAACTTTTCTTACGAATCGATAATCTCCAAGCTTGCAAAGCGATTGAAAAGTATACTCTCGTGGGGTTATTCGTATACGTTCCATTAGGATCACTTAACGTGCGCGGCACAAGTCCTTTCACGCCTCAGGAGGCAGGTTCCATCTAATTTAGGGATTTAACGATGTGTGGAAGAAAGATGAGCGAACGGTAAAGTTATCCAGTGTCTCGTAACTACCGGCGCGGCGTGCTCGAGGAATGCTCGAGCGCTTGGGTCCTCGAGCGATTTTTAAGGCGGCCTACCGTGCGACTTTCGCGCAAATTCGATACCGTTTCACCTTACAGTTTCGCAACGGCACGCGAAATGAAAGAAATTAGTATTGCTACATTATGCTCATTCCTCTTCTCACGCGCGGCAACGCGTTAATTTTATTGTCGCGGCGAACGCGAACATTTTTGAGGTCAACACACTCGTAACAGCTCGGAAAACGTTATTCCCGTTCCCACCTACGTGTAATCAAATAAAATCATTACAACAATGTAAATGTATATGAAACGAATTAAATTATACGGAGATCGTTGTGAAATCGAGCCCTCGTTTGCCTTATACGTCATATTATCTACGTTACGTCAATATATGAAATAATAAGCGTTGAAACAAAAGTTTCTTTAAACAAGTACAATTTTTATGGTACATTACTTTCTGAGATTTGTCATAATAATAAGTAAGTAAAATTATATAATAAAATTGATGCAACATACATTAAATCAATTGCAAGTGTAAATATTCTTGTCCGTACAATTTCAGAGAAGATGCTTCGTTATCAAACGCTTGACGGGTCTAATATCTTTTCTAATTTCTGAAACAAATCGAAAGTGTTAATCATCTCACAACTTTCAACGCTATTATTATTAATCACTAAATTAATAAGCTGTCTCTCTATTCTACGCAAACAAGAGATTTCAAACAGATCTTGTCCTCGTCTTTCACCAACATCTCATCACGAGATTTGTTTCTTTTTCTTTTTCGCAGATGCACATCACACAAAACCAGAGAAGTGTCTTTCGGGATATTATTTTTTTGCACTACCTGAAAGGCGACGACCTGCCAAAGGCTTAGGCTCCTCCGGAAATACCCGCTTTCTTCCCATCTCCCCGGACAGGTTCAATTTTTCTCAATTACCCACTCTGGCTTCGAGAAAAAACAATTCCGGATAAATTTCCCCTCTCGCCTCTCGGAATTTCCACCCACTTCTGCCGCCCACCTTCGCGGCTCTTCAACCAATACGGACGGCAACCTCGACGCAACGCTGACGGACGCGGGTCGCGGTGTGCGTTTGTGTGAAAGTGCCCGCCGTTCCCTCGGAGGCGAGCGAACGGCGAGTATGACGATGACGATAATAATAATAACAATGAAACGAGCCGCGCGGCCCGCGGACTGGGCAATACTGGCATATGCAACCGGAAAGGGTTACGCGGCCCCGTAGCCGTGTTAGCAAACAAACTGGTGGTCGCGCACAGGTGGACGGCCGCGTTTCGCGGGCCATCTGGCCGACGGTGTTTTCTCCGGGCGGGGGGAGGGGTCGCTTACCTCGGGGGGGCCTCAGCGCTCGTCCTGACGATCGTCCGAGGATGGCGGCAACCCGGACCGTGCGGCACGAAGCGAGGCGAACAACACCGCGGGACACGCAGAGGAGCGACGGGGAGCTAACGGATAACGGAGCGCATACGCGGCTGTCACCACACTGTCATCGTCGCGGATGGGATTCGACCACGCGCAATGTTACCAACCGACGCGGCCGGGGCCCCCGCGGTGTCGCCAATCATCACCAATCCGCTTCGCGCGGCGCTCGTGCGACTCGCGGCGGCCATGTTGCCTCGTCGAGCTCTCGCACCAGCTCTCGCGGTCAATTTCCGTCGGCTCCTTTTCGAAAAGCGAGCGAGGCTCTCGGCTCGCAATCCATATACCCTACGCTACATTATTTATGC
>NW_020210425.1:1097-22532 GCF_003070985.1 Temnothorax curvispinosus | reverse complement strand
TAAAAAAGCACCCCGATTTTACGGAAACTAGTGAGAGGCAAAGGGACACGTTAAAAAAGCACCCTGATTTTACGGAAACGTAGTGAAAGGCGAGGGGACTCACGTTAAAAAAGCACCCCGATTTTACGGAAACTAGTGAGAGGCAAAGGGACTCACGTTAAAAAAGCACCCCAATTTTACGGAAACTAGTGAGAGGCAAAGGGACTCACGTTAAAAAAGCACCTTGATTTTACGGAAACGTAGTGAAAGGCGAGAGGACTCACGTTAAAAAAGCACCCCGATTTTACGGAAACGTAGTGAGAGGCGAAGGGACTCACGTTAAAAAAGCACCCTAATTTTACAGAAATATAGTGAAAGGCGAGGGGACTCACGTTAAAAAAGCACCCCGATTTTACGGAAATATAGTGAGAGGCGAGGGGACTCACGTTAAAAAAGCACCCCGATAAGGAGTTTAAAACCGTACTGCAACCTCCACGTGGTAAACTCTGGAAACTATAAAAATTAAAAAATATACATATTATAGGCTAATCGCAAACGTACATATATGTGCTATTAAAGTTACATCGAACACCCGCAACGCGGAATGGCACTGCACTGTGCGCCGGAGTGACGCGACGCTTACGATTTTCGTATTTTTAACTATGTTCCACCATTTAAAAAAAATTGAAAAAAATATATGTTGTAGTGGACACTTTAAGAGAAATTTTCGTAAAAATTTCAAAGGGGTACCTCAAAAATATTACCCTAAAAAAAAATATTAAAAAATTCAAATATTTTTTTTTGGTTTTTTTTTTTGGGCAAACATTTTGGACATTTTTTTTGTTAATTAGTCTACATAAGTTTTATTAGTCTACATAACATATATTTTTTTCATCAAGATCGGTCAAGTGGTTTTCGAGAAAAATACATTTCTTTATTTTACTTTCTCCCTGCATAACTTCTAAAAAAATGAATTTTTTTAAATAATATTTGGCGGAAAGTTTTATCATATTGGTACTAACTTGTGACATTAATGTCAGCTCTGTATGATCAAGGGCCGATTTCACATGCTTACTCCGCTAGGCCCAAACAACAGGCAGGAGCGACACGCGAGAGATGTTGACACGTCAAGGTCCCGTGAGCGAATATAATACCCGGAAGTGTAATCGAGGTGCTACTAATGCTGACATAATACATAAATTATTGATTTCTTCTGACCCATTTATAGGTAGCATCGGACAAAATAAAAATTGAAAAACTAAGGATAGCATTATCGATAAAGAAGCCCAGGACTTGTTAATCGCAGAGTAATATATGTTCTGCACACACATTGGTGCATTCGATTAATTTCTTTTTGTAAATTTAAATTAAATATCAATTTGTAGCAAATTGTTTAAAATTTCGAGTGATTGTTCAAAGTTTATATGTATATCGCGATCTTGAAATTACGAACATTTCCGTTTTTTCATATTTACACGTAAATAAAAAAAAAAGAAAAAACGTTTATCAAAAATCGATCATGACAAATTTCTGAGGAATTTTATAAGTTTTAATTTATTAACCCTGAACATTAAAATCGGTTGTATACTTTCGGTTAAAAGTTATTTTGAACGAAAAAGTGCTATTTTGCCCCACTGTGCGACGCCGCCGAGCAGCAGCGAATTTGTAAGATCTCCACTCCGGTACTACCGCGGTAATTAGGGCTCGATCTTGGCCAAGACCCGATATTGTTAGCCGCCCATACCGATTAGATTATCGTATAGATTGGTCAGATTACTGTGCAAATGCCGGTTAGGTTGTAACCGAACGATACGCAATCGGGCTACGGGGTACGCGATTTTGTCCTCTAAGTCATCGGTCGCCACTCGGTTTAACCTTAAACCGAGAAGGTAGGTATTCGTAATGCAAACGACACTATAGTTGAACAATTTGTTTAAATAATTTTATTTTCAGCTCCCGCCACGGATGCCTCGTCAGCATCGCCTGTACTCAAGATACCGCTAGGTATGGCCTTGAACGGCCAGCCAGGGACATCGGTTACCGCGACAACCGCTTGATCAGGTATATACGTGTTAATATCTCCTTAACCCTTTCTCCTTTTAGATTCCCGCCACGGATGCATCATCTGTATCGCCCCGCCTCGAGCCTCCACTATCTATCATCAGCCTGCCTCACTCGTGGAACCAAGATGGCGCGACAACCGCTTGATCGGGTAAGTCCCAGCATTAGGGTTAATTAACCTAACTAATTCTTTTTTATTTTCAGGTTTTGTCTATGGATGCTTCATCTCCGCCGCCGATGTCATGGATCACCGCTGCTCACCGCCGTCCAGGATCACCGCGTATGTAAGATGTCGCGACAAAGGTAAGTACGGGAATTGTCGTGATAACTATGATTAATGCCGTTTCTTTTCAGGTTTCCGCCACGGTTGCTTCATCTATGGCCTCCTCTGATGCAGCAGCACTGATGACTTTCGAGCCAGGTCACCGCTAACACCCAAGATGGACGACACCCGCTTGTTCAGGCAAGTTGAAGGTAAGTAATCGATATCTTCGTATATTACAATTACGAACGATACTTTATTTGCCCCAAAGGAGCCTTAAAGGGCGTTTTTGAGGAACGTTCCTAAACCTTTACATAAAAATACAGCAAAATACATATAATTAATACATAAGCATAATCCTCTTCAATCCTTTTCGTTGTCTCGTCTTCCTTGATCCTCTCTTGTTGATTGTCTCCCTACCCCTTCCACTGCCTCCTCCCCATTCCCCTCCCCCGGTCCGCCTCGTCCCCGTCGTCGTCCGATCCCATCAGTAGCTTATCCTCCATTTTCTTTACGATATCTTCCTCTGTCAACTCCTCTTTTTTCTCGATTTCCTCTTTCTTTTTCTTTCTCAATTCCCTTTCTTTTCCTGCTTTGATTCTCTCCTCCACCGACTTGTCTTCGTCTATTTTTACTTTCATCCTGCTTCCTTCCTTTCTTCTTGCTTCCAAAACTTTCCATTTATCCTCCTCACTTCTCAGCTTCACCATAAACGTCAGCCAGTCCCCTCGCTGTCCTATCATAAACACCTCCTTCACCTCCACCTTCACTTTCAGTCCTTCCGTGAATAATTGTTCCACCTTCTTCCAGTTTGCGTCGGTTCCTCCCCATCTATGTTTCTCAACTCTGATTATCACGTTTTTCCTTCTCTTCATCTCCTCGTTATCTTCTTCCTCTTCGTACCACCATTTTTTCCTGCTTACTTTTTCCTCTCTTTCTTCACTCTCGTCCCTCTTTCTTTTACCCGAAACTTGCTCCATTTTATGTACTTTCCTTTTCAAAGTCTCTATTTCTTCTCTCATTTCTTTCATTTCCTGCTTAATGCTCTTCATCATCCTCGCTGTCCTTCCTTCCATTGCCGTCTCAATCGCCTTCACCTCTAGCTCCACCGTTCCTCTGATCTTCGTGCTTCCTTCCATCTCTCTTTCCTTCTGCGGTGTCTTTGACCCTATTCGCAATCGCTTTTCTCTATACTGCAGCCTTTTTTTCTTTAGTCGTGTGTATCGTCACGCGGCTCGCTTTTCGGTCGCCACGTGCGTCTCTTACCTGTTCCCCTTCTTACTTTCTATCCCTTCTCTCGTATTCCCGTTCTTGCCACCTGTCCGTTGCACACGTTGCGGCGACGTCGGTCTGTTCTGCCGACTTCCATCTCTTGTTTTGCCGTCCGTCCATCGCACACGTTGCGGTGAGTTTGCAACGCGTGCGTTATGTATCCGCCTTACTTCCTTCTCGCCTCCTGTGCCATTTCCTTGCCTTTACCATCTCCTTCAGTCAGTCCTAGCCTCTTTCTACGGGCTCTTTTTCTCCGACTGTTTTCTCCTACCCTACTCCGCCCTTTCCCTGCCTCTAATTCTATTTCTTGAGTTGGACTTCTGTTTCCTTTGCTTCTTTCCTTTCATATTTTTCTCTCATACGTCACAATCACACTGCTTTCTTATCCATCACTTCCCCTCTCCTCCCTCCCTCTTGTCTCCTTTCCTCTATCGCTTTTATCCATTCCTCTCCCTCTCCCCCCTCTCCTAGTAAATTCTCCACCACGTCCTGCCACCCCTCTCCATCCCATTTCTTCCATCTCGTACACTCCTCCCATATGTGTTCCCAAGTTTCCTCCTCCCTCTCGCATATCCTACACCTTCTATTCTCCTCTTTTTCCCAATGCAATCCTTCCCTTATTTCATTCCCAAGTCTGAACCTTGCGACCCTGCTCCACCTTTCTTCCTCCCAGTTTTTCTCTAGGTATCCTGGAATCCCGTCCTTCCTTATGAATTTATACCACCTGTTGTATTTCGATTCTACGATCTTTTCCATCCTTTCTTGTTTTTGCTTCGCCTTCTCTCTGCTCTCCAGATTTTCCACTTCTAACTCTTCCTCCTCTTCAACTCTCACCCCCAGCTCTTCCAGATAACTTTTCCTTTCTTGTTCCCACTTTCCTATTATGTTCCCTCTCTTCCATCTCTCTTTTATTTCCTTTAGGCATTTCCTCGCTATTCCCCCTCCGTTGCCTTCCTCTAATTTCTTTTCGAACTTCCACGCTCTCTTGCTTGCCCTGCCTCTCATCTTCTCTCTCTCCACTTCATCTCTCACCATATATCCGGGTGTCCTCCAGTTTAGCCCAAATATCCATCTGATATATCTTTCGTGTATACTTTCTACCTCCACCCTTTCTTTCCACCCCCACACTTCTGCCCCGTATCCCATCACTGTCCATATCAGAGTATCATACAGCCAGATCCTTCTTCTCCAGTCCTTTTTCCACATTCTTTTCCCTATCCCCCACACTTCCCTCATTACTCTCGCCGCCTTCCTTCTTCTCTCTCTGATATGCGCCTCTTGCCCCCCATTTTCCTTTAACGTATATCCAAGATATTTAAATTCCTTGACTTCTTCTAGTTTCTTTCCTTTCCATCTCCAATCATACTTCCTCTTTCTTCCTCCTCCCTTTCTGAATCTCATTATTTTTTATTTCTCTATGCTTAATATTAGTCCCTTCTTGTCCAAGTATCCCTCTAGCCTGCTTATCATCGATCTCATGTCCTGTTCTTCTTCTGCCATCAGCGCTATATCGTCCGCATACATTAACGTGTAAATCTTTCCCCCTCTTAACTTCACACCTCCCCATCCTCCTTTCTTCATGTAGTCTTCCAAGTCCGCGATCAGTATGTTAAAGAGTATCGGGCTCAATGGGCATCCTTGCCTCACGCCCTTCGCCATCCAGAATGCACCTCCACACTCTCTTCCTATTCTTACTCTACTCTTCGTTTCTCTTAATACCTCTTTAACCCTGTCTATTAAACCCTGCCTCACTCCTCTCTCTATCATCGCTCTAATTAGTACTTCCTTGTCCACTGAGTCGAAGGCCGCCTTCAAATCTATAAAAAACACTGTCATCTTTCCTTTCTCCTTACCCAATTGTCTATTTACCAGATAGTTCATCGCGAATATCTGGTCCATCGTCCCCATCCCTTTTCTGAATCCTGCCTGGTTATCTGGAATCAAATTCTTTGTCTCAACCTCCTTCCTTAACCTTCTGCCAATATCGCTGTGTATATCTTGTACATTGATGACATTATCGTTATTCCTCTATAATCCTTCACCCCTCGTCCTTCTCCTTTTTTTATTATTGGGACTATTTCTCCTTCCTTCCATTGTTTCGGCCATCCTTCCCCTCTCCATACTTTTTTACAAATTTCCCATATCCATTTCTCCATTTCTTCTCCTCCATATTTCCACGCCTCGTTCGGTATCCCGTCATTTCCTATCGCCTTTCCTGCTTTTAACTTTTTTATTACATTTCTTACTTCCTCCAACTCTATCTCCTCTTCTCTTTGTCTGCTCCCTCCCCCTTCTCCTTTCACTACCCTATTCTCCATCCCACCCATTAGTTCCATGAAGTACTCTTTCCATTCTTCCATCTTTATCTCTTCATTTATCCTCTTCCTTCTTTTTCTTACTCTGCCTATCAACTCCCACACCTTTCCTTCCGTTTTTGCTTCCCCTATTTCTCTTATCATCCTTTCCTTCTCCTCGTTCTTCTTTCTTTTACACATTTCTCTGTACTCCTTTCTTTCCTCTCTGAACCTTTCCACTTCTCCTCTTCCTTTCCTCCATTTTCTCAGCTCTTTCCTCACCTCTCTTTTCTTCTCCTTACATTCTTCATCCCACCATCCTCTTCCGTTTTTCTTATCCCTTCTTCCTCCCTCTTTTTCGTTCTCCTCTATTACCTTTCTTATTCTTGAGATCCCTACTTCTATCTCCTCCTGCACCTCTCCTTCTCCTCCCTCTATCGTTCCTAGTCTCTCTTTAAACTGCGACCTTCCCTCCTCACTCCATATTCCTCTTCTTTTTACTCTTCCTCCTTCTCTTTTTTTCTGATCTTTCTCAAGTTTACCCCTCATCCATAGTGTTACTGGGTGGTGATCTGAGTCCACCCTTTCTCCTACCTCCAGCCTTTCCACCCTTTCTCTAACCTCCTCCTCCCCTATCACGTAGTCTATAACTGTTTCTCCTCTCCCTCCTGTGTACGTAAATTCACCTTCCTCATCTCCCTTCACACCTCCATTTAGTATCATCCAACCTCTTTCCTCTATGAATTCCAATAACTTTCTTCCGTCCCTATTTATTTTCTTGTCTTTTGATCTTCTCCCTCCACCTTCCACTCCCTCCTCGTCCTCCTCTTCCCAACCTCTTTCCTCCCCCGTTCTCGCATTGAAATCCCCACCTATTATAGTTCTTACTCCCCTTTCTCCCTCCTCCGTCGTATCTTTCAGCCCTTCTAGCTTCCTGTCTATATCATTATTCACATAAAGTCCTATTATTCTCCATATTTCCTCTTCTATCCTTATCTTACATTCGATCTTTCCTTCCTCTTCCTCTAACTTTCCTTCTTCCTTTATCTCTTCTATTTTCTTCCGTATTCCTAGCAGCATACCCCCACTTGCTCTTCCTTTCTTGTACTTCCTGGTCGCTATCTGCACTCTCCATTTGTATTCTCTTGGGATCTTCTCTTTCATCTTTTCCCACCCCTTCTCATCTAACCATGTCTCCATCATTATCACTACATCCCATTCCTTTATCGCTTCCTAGAATTCTTTATCCTTGTTTGCTATGCCCGCCACATTCCAGAAAGCCACCTTCCACATTTCCTCCTCCCTCCTGATTTTCCTTTTCTCTCGCTCTCCATTTTCGGTATCCTCCTCTCCATCCCCTCCTCCCAAGTTCTCTTCCTCATTCTCATTTTTGCCTTCTTTGTCTTTCTCGTCTCCTGCTTCTTTATTACCTCCATCTTCCTCCTCTCTTAGTTTTCCCTTTTTTCCTTCCACACATTTCCTTCGTTATCTTTTAATATCTCTTCATCTTCCTCCCATTTCCACCATTTTCCTTCTAGTTGTATCTTTCCATATCCTACCTTTACTCTCTTACTATTTCCTCTTTCTCGCCTTGCAATGTCTTCTATATTCCATCTCATCTTCCTCTCCTTCCATGTCAAGTCGTCATCTATTCCTATCCCTTTCTCTCTTAGTCTTCCTCTCTCCATCATGACTTTTCTTTTTTGTTCCAGTCCCTGTAAGCCTATTATTGCCATTCTTATACCTCCTTCTCTTTTGTCCTCTATGACCTTTTTACAACTTACCTCCGTCTCTATTCCGATCCCCATCAGTATTTCTTTCACCTCCCTTTCTATATCGTTCCTCTTTCCTTTTGTTCTTCTTATGACTATGTTTTTTCTTCTTTCTTCTCTCTCTCTCTCATCTCTAATTTCTTATCTATTTCTTTTAGTTTTCTCTCAAATCCCTTCTCTCCTGCGTCTTCTTCTTTTCTTAATCCCTTCTCTTTTATTTCCGTTATCGTCTTCTCCATTTCGATTATTCTCTTCTCCATCTTCTCTCTCTCTTTCATCCATTTTTCCTCTCTCTCTTCCATGGTTCTTTTTAAGTCTTCCATCTCTTGTCTTATCTCTCTCTTTTGTTCCCTCATTATCTCCAGCATCTCCTTTATGCCTTCTCTCATCTCGGATTTTATTTCCTTTTTTATCTCCTCTATCCAGCTTCTTTCATCTCCTGTAATTTCCTTATCATCTATTTTCTTCGGTGATCTCTGCACTTTCTTACTCCTGTTAAAAGCCCATTTTTCGGATTCCCTGCTTTCTGTTTCCCCTCTCTTTCTCTTTGATTCTATACTGCCTGTACTTCCTCTTCTCTCCCCTTTTCCCTTCTCCTGATCTTCCCCAATTAACTCTATCAATCTTGCTACTTTTCCTTCATCCTCCGCCATTTTCCTTCAGCTATACCTATCTGCCCTGCTCTCCTATTCCTCTATGAGTTTCCCTTCTATGTTCGAACTTGCCTATGCTCCCACGCGTGTCGCCGCGACAGCGCGACTGCCCCTCTTCTCTGTTTTATTCTATGCCTACTTATCCGACCGTGTTCTACTGTCACTTTTCCTTCTCCGTATCTAACCCTATCCTTTCCCTTTGACCTGCGTCCACTCACACACTCTCTCTCGCTCCTCTACTTCTCTCTCTCACCCACTCACCACCCTCTCACATACCCTCTCACACTCTTCCTTCTCTGGTTTTCTTCTCGTCACTCAAACACGTGTCACTCACGTAGGTGCCGGAAACGGAAGTCCGATATCTTCGTATATATTTTCACAAATAATTATTTCATTTATTGTTAACTATCGTTTCACAATGGTGGTGATTTACAATTACTGTTGCCGCGCAAGATGGCGGTCGCACGTCTCGCAAAGTGCGAATTTCCCGTTTTTAGTACGCGAAAAACGGTACGCCTTTCGTATCGACGTCATGTAACGCTATGTGCGGGCGTTCCCGTTTGTTTCGGACGCTGTGGTAAACTTATAATCGTAATCCGGTACGTATTCGCGATAGTTACTGCGACACGCCGAGATATACGCGCGAGAAGGATGTTACCTATACGAGCGCCCACGAAAGACTGCCTCGAAAAATTTTCCTCTTTCGGGCTCCCTACCTCCGAAGTTTTACCCCCACCATGGGGTCTCGGCCGCTTTCTCCTCGCGGTAATTTTCCACGCTACGCAGATACACAATAGGTGTTTACGAGTTCTGGCTCGCCAGGTGCGCGCCAGATGTTCCGGATGGAAATTTCGGCCGCCAGTAACACTATTTGCGATACGCTTAATCGGCTCCCGGGTAGTGGTTTTTCACCCCCTTGAAATTTCGCCTTTTGAGGGCGCCGACCCGTGCGCACGTCCTCTCCTACGTCCCTAATGCCGATTCCGGGTCGACTTCTCGGAGACGACGTCTAAATCGCTTTTGTCATGTCCGCCGATGGCGGCGACCCCCGCTGCTTGTTCCCACGGTCCCTATCAATGATATTCCGGACTTAGTTCTTGTAGCCGACGTCCGGGTCTATCGGTCTCGGCGACTGTCGCCATAACTCACCGTCCGGGGTCGAATCTCGACCGCGACTTGTCCCCCGGGTGTACTAGGTTTCCCCCTAGTACGCATCTTCGGCCTCTTCCCGAGGATGACGTCCGTTCACGATTTCGCGGGTTGTCGCCCAAACTACCTGTCCGGGTGCTCGGATTTCGCCCGCGCTTGGTTCCTGGGTCCGTCGGGTCTCTCTTTGAACGCATCTTTGGCCTTTTCCCGAGATGGCGTCCCGTTCGCGATTTCGCGGGTTGTCGCCCGAACTACATGTCCGGGTGGTCGAATTTCGCCCACGCTCGGTTCCTAGGGTCTGTCGGGTCTCCCTTTGGACGCATCTTCGGCCTTTTCCCGAGGATGACGTCTGTTCGCGAGTTCGCGGGTTGTCGCCCGAACTACATGTCCGGGTGTTCGGATCGCGGCGCTTTCGCGTATGCCCCTTCTTGGGGACCTCGTGAGTCGGCAAAATTATTATTATTCGCGCAGCACACGCGGTTTGCGCACTTGGTGCCTGCGCTCTGAAGATTGTATGTGGCTCGACCGTTAAACTAAAGTGTGCGTTACCGCGATCCACGCACATATCCGAAAACAAAATAAAATCTATTCCCAGTCGGGCCGGGCATCGTCATGCCGAAAAAAAATCAAATGATGTGGATCGGGAGGAAAGGACTTAACTTCTACGTGAGCCGCTGCTCGGCGACCGCTGTCGCATAACTTAATACTACTTGCGCCGGACGGATAAACTTGATCAATGTGACTCTACGGTCAAAGAAACGAGAAAAACAAAATACATATGTAATTGAATGGTAAAACAAAAAAAAAAGGGTTTTCGGCTCCCTATGTAACTCCGTCCTCGAAGCGCTCGCGCAACTTAATTTATAGTGGGGATGTCTCCCTCGTCCCCGGAGGTCTCCTCCCCTGTAGATGGGCTCGTCCCGCTCGTCCTGAGCCGCTCCACGCGGCACCGCCGTCAACGTCACCGTCTCCTGGACGGTGACCCGGGTCAGCTGGATCTAGTAGGCGCAATCGAACGCCTCTGCGGCCTGCCGGATCGCTTTCCTCTCCGCTGGAGTGCCCCACTGACCGGCATCTCCCGCCAATTGCACCGACTGGCGCACTACCGCATGGCTAATCGCTCGCGGCGGTGTGCTCCGCCGGCTCCGTCTCGCCACCTGTCGTGGCAGCGGCGTCGCCCGTCGCTCCGCACGCTTAAGCTCCTCGGCAGACAGTCGTCTCAGCACGACGCGGGGTTGCCTAAGAAGCTGCGCGCGCACGGTATTAGCGCACGGCTTCAAGGTTACCTTGGGATTTTGATAGAACGCGTGGTCGGGGGGGGAGGCGGCCGAGATAGAGCCCGGAAAGTATTAGAAAGCCCTCCTCGGAAGCTCAAATGCGGCCGACAGTCAATTCGCGTCTAATGTATCGTATTGCGTGTTTGTGAACTGAGGCGTGCCGCAAACGGTGCATATCGTTGAATATCGTGTGCGTTGTTGCGAACGTGTCGGGATAAGTGTTGTTGCGTGTCGCGAGGAAAAGCGTATCGCGGGCCGTGTATTTTGGGAGAGATTCGCGTACTCGTGAAGAACTTCGCGGATACTTTGCGTCGTCGTTTGTACGGGCAAGTATCGTCGCGCTCGCTCAGCGAAGAGTTTCACGGACGTACGGTCGAGATATTGCGTTACACTTGTTGTGGATGGAAATGTCGCGTTGGAATGTTAAGAGTCTCGCGGACGGTAGAGTTGTATCGTAAACATTTTGTGTCGCTTGCAGATATTACCGCGAATATACTGCGAATGTTATCGCGACTATTTTGCGCCGTTTATTGCGGATATTGAGAGTCTCGCGGATGTTAGAGTTGTTATCGCGGATATTATCGTGTCCTTGCGAATATCAGAGTCGTGCCGCGGATATTCGGTGTCGCTTATTTGTGTTAGACTCTTTGCGTTGTATCTGTCTTGAGATTCGCGGTGAGAAGTCGTTGCGTTGGATCCGCGGAGACGAGATTCATGTTACTTGAAATACATTCTTATTATTTTTTATTACTTATTGTGTGTTGATTGCGCTACGCTCCCTCCCCACCTTCCTCGACAAAAGACGTAACCGACACCCTGAGTTAGCGTTCACGTGAGATATACCTGTTGAGCCGGGAATCGAGTTGTTGAAACGTGGTGCGCGTAATCGCACCTGGCGCCCATTCGGAGTATTTTGTCGAGAAATCATATCGCGGATACCGCGGAGCTACCGTCTTCTGGCAGGTAATTTGCGGCAGCGCCCCTTTGGCTAGCGAGACCGAAGGAAATCGGGTCGCAACATATAAATAATGTTTAACTACTTAATATATTAATTTTTTAATTATTTGCAAACAAGAATAACTTAACTTTCCAACTAAAAGATAAAAATTAACAATAGCACAAGAATTATATTAGTTAATAACTTTTAGAGATATTAAATTGGCGCGAAGATTGGAGAAAGAGCATAAAGTGAGCTGAGTGAGCAATAAAAAACTACGCTCACGAAAAAGGCGAGCGCTCACCGTGAGCAGCTCAGAGAGCGTTTGTATCCAGTAGATAGATCTAGGGTATATACTGAGCGCTCAATGAGCTCAATGAGCTCGATGAGCACTCAGTGAGCGATCGTGCTTCTGGATGCAGCCAATGATATCATGTGCCTGGAATTATGAATCCGGCTGATTTACCGTCGCGAGAAGCAGTTGGTAGAGTCGCGATGGAAGAGCCCGGTTTGACTGAAACTAGAGTCTCTATATAACAGTCTGGCCACTGAGGCTATTTTGTAACAAAATGGCGTCTCACATCTTATACAGGGACTCTAGCATCTAGAGTCAAGGATACTCAGAGACTGTAATCGTCAGCCTTAACCTAAAGAAGAAAAAGAAGAAGGGGGCTGTAGTCGTATTCTAATTGGTTTCGCCATTTTGTTACAAAAGGTTGATTGAGCCAGTACGCGTGAGTTCTCTCAGTGTCCAGACTCTTATATAGGAACTCTAGCTGAAGCTATCGAGAAAACATTGGTGAATATGACATAGATGAGGCAGAAGTTAATAGCAAAACGAAGAGATCAGTAGGGTGTAATAAGAGAGAGATTTTATCGGATAACGTACTGATAAACGACGCATATCTTCTAGAGGAAGGTTGGTACATGAAAGGGCAATCCAAGTATCTAAGGATAGTGCGAGTCATGGCATGGATTCTTCGCTTTATTGCTAATTGTCGAGCTCCAAGAACTTTCAGATTTTCAGAGGAACTGAACGATAAAGAGTTTGTTACAGCAGAACTTGTAGTTTTAAAACTAAGTCAACAAGAATCATTTGAAGGTGTAAACGACTCACGATTAAGCACTTTAAATGTGTACAAGAATGAGAGTGAATTGTTGCGATTAAAATCACCTGTGATCAATCGTGAAGACGAATACGATTTTTGTCATCTGTGACGTGACATAGTCACGTCCCCTGTCCAGACGATAGCTCGACCGGGGGGAACGTCCGGGATGTTGTCTCCGCCGGAGCGAGGCGGGGCGACAGCGTTAGAATTCGGTACATTATATTATTTCCGAGGATTTCAGGTATCGAGTAGATGGCCAGGAGGAAATTGTAACGACTTGAGTCGCGCCGTGGGAGTTTACGGGAGGCGTTCTGCGTAGGAGTTGGCCGGTGGGCGGGTCACGATTGGGCCCATATGTCAACGTTGCTTGGAGCGTCTCGCAGGGCGAGCGCATCAACCCCGATGTTCGCTGGGATGAAGCCTGCCGAATCGCGAAGGAGGGAGATCGCCACGGAGCATTGCCTACCGGTCGACGGAGCCAAGGCCTGGCCAGCCTGGCCGTCGTACACCGGCACCAGAGTCGCGGCCCGGTCAGCCAGACTCGAGAATAGGCTTTTCAAACCTGCCGCCGGCGAGCGAGGAAGCCACGAGGGGCGACGGAAGCGGGAGGCGCTCGGCTCGCATAGGGCTGATCGGCAAGGAAGGCTTGCAAGCACGGCGCGCGCAGGCGCGGGCCCGACGTGATCCCGCCGGGCTAGAGGATCGTCACTGTCGTGTCGGCGTGGCGAGGGACGACATCCCGAGAGGACCGGCAGCCGAGCTTGCGAAATTTGTAAGGCCACTATTCGAGCACCTCGTAACCCACGTCTGGGTACAAGTAAAATCGTTCTGACGGCCGGAGCCCTTCCGAGAGCCGCGTAGAGCCGCGGGAAGCATGCTTAGAGAATCGCGTACCGTGTCGCGAAGTATTTGGTAGCATCGCGTTTGTGCTGATGAGAACTACCGAGCAAGTAATTATTAAATGGAGTACTAACGGAGAACCCGGCCAACAGAGTAACATGGGATCGCCCTGCCCGAAAAATCGTACGCGGCCGACAGTCACCGTGTGATTCGTTGTAGTTTTCGTCGTGTCTTAGTGTTTCGTGTAATAGCGTTTTGTGTAACCGTGGTGCGTAATGTAGCGAGGTGTCCTTCGCGCCGAGGTGTACCGTATTGTCGCAGAACGGGGGAGTAATGTTCGCGCAATCACGTCCCGGGGCGTGAGGCACCTGTCTTGGATCTTTGGGGCTTTTTGCGGGAGGCCCGCGTCTAGCTATTTTGGGACCATTCGCGAGACGTCGCGGGTGGTTATTCGGCCGTTGGAAAATGGTCGCACGTAGGTATTGTGTCTTGCGTTCGTGTAATCGCGTATTGTGTATTGCGGTCGTGTAACTGCGTCCTTATAAGTTGCGTCCTTAGGCTATTTTCCGCGTTATTGTATCTCGTAGTTTCCGCGTTTCGCAGCCAAACATTCAAGAGAAAATTTGTAATTCACCGATTTATTTTAAAGAAACCTGCCGATTTATTCTGAAGTAATCTTCTCTCTAAGATTGTAATTCACCGATTCCGTCTGAAACAACTTGCTGATTTATTCTGACGTAACCTTTTCTGTCAAATACATTATATTTGTATTACTGTTATTTGCGTGTGTTAACTGCGCTACGTTCCCTCTCCTCCTCCGACCGCGATTACCCGAAGAAACTCACACCTGAGAGAATTGCGATCTTGTGGATCGTGGCGCGAAGAATCGCACCTGGCGCCCAATATTTCGAAAAATTATTTAGTCGAGCTACCATCTGGGTTTCTGAGAGTCTTGTCGTAATTGATTTTTTTAAAGATCGTTAGTGAGTAAAAGCGACGGCGCGCTCCTTTACGACCGGCGAGACCGTGAGGACATCGACGTTGTCGTCACACATCCTATAATACTAGATCCGAAACATCTTTTAATAAAGAAATTAGTTGAGGATAAACATAAAAAACTAAAGCACGCAGGAGTTTAGATCACGATAAGTAACTTACGGTCGAGAGACGTTTTGGATTCTTACTTGCAGAAGACCTGTGCGAGCGGTAATAAATAGCTGTGTAATATCTCACACAGCATAGGATATTTTGAGGGACATTTGTGCATCCGCTGGATATCCACCGGATATTAAATATCCACTGGATATCCACCGGTTATTGAGATATCCCACTTTTTCTGTAGGACGTCCCTCAGATAAAGTGTGCTGTGTGGGATGCAAGTGACACAGAGTTCACAAGTTGGATAGCGTTTCTGGCAGTTTACCGAATGAACGTGTAAAGGAAGCCAATGCTTTTTAAGTCACAGGAATTGAGTATATAGGACCTGTTGTGTGCCGTGACCGGGAGTTGTGCTCAGGGCCGGCACAGGATTCGGGAATTTCGGGTCGGAGTATGAATTGCTTGGTCGCACTGTGTGAAATGATTAATTGAAATATATTTCTCTTATTCAAGTTGTAACGATGCGCCCCAAAACGCATCATTCCCGGCGAGCATCAGCCGGATGCCGCCCGGCCGAACACCCACCGGGCGAGACAAAGCACGATGTGCCTTTTTTTAAACTATTCATCTCGCGTATCAGTCCGCAAACGGACTTAGCGCGGCAATCGACTCGGAGCGCCGAGCGGTGCCGAAAACGGCCGAGAGCCACCAAACGCAATCGCGGCGTCGGGGCGCCGTACTTCCCAAACGCTCCGCCGCTCCATCCCAGCGCGCGCGATTGCCGTCGCATATACCCCCGCCACGCCGACACGCCACCGCGGGCGTATATAAACCGAGCAATGTTGCTAAGTTTTAGATTCCGCCGTGACCCAGCAAACCGATCCGACCGATTCTCCGCTGCTCACCGAATCCCGAAATCCCACAGTTGAACAACCAGGAGGTAGAGAGTGTTCTCTGCCTCTGCCAAGTGAAGCATCTGGGCGGTTGACTCGAACTTCCATCCACGCACCTGTGACACCGGAGTGAACCAGGGTAAGAGAGTCCTTCGCTTACTCACCAAGGGTCTTGGCCACCCGGTGCCGCCTTCCGCCTACACGATTCAATGCGCCAGGAGATAGAGAGTACTTCTCTATTTCCGCTAAGGGTTTTAGCCGCTCGATATCGCGTCTAATCACGCTTACCGCCGACGCTATCCAAGTTTACGATACCGCGTTGTCCACACGGTGGTCGTACACCGTGCCTCAGTAAGCCCGCGCGCCCGCCGATCCGCGAACGCCGCGATCTCTCTATCTATCACCGCCACCGTAACCACGTCCGCGATCTACTGTATATATCCATTTCCTCCGCGATCTCTGTATAACATCGCCACCGTCGAAATCACGCCCGCGATTTATTGTATATATCCGTTTACTCCGCGCTCTCTGTACATCGCCACCGTCGTAATCACGCCCGCGATCTATTGTATATATCCGTTTACTTTGCGCTCTCTGTACAGCACCACCGTCGTAATCCTGTCCGCGATCTATTGTACCGTCTCCGCGATTATCTCGATGTATTCACGGTAACTGAATAAAATCCTATTTTGTTTTGTTGTATCTTAATCGAGTCTTGTGTCTTCCTCCGCGCCTACTCCGAACCCTGACCCACCGCGAGCTAGATCCGCGCTTCGGAAGCTAGGTTGTTTTAAAGTTAACAATTGTCCCAATTATTTAAGTCCCGATATTTGCGTTACACTTGAAAGTCGCTTAACGATTATAATGATTTATATTAATGTGTTAGTTATTGTGACGCACGTTTAGATGTTGATTAGCGACTGCCCGCCCGTTCTTACAATTCGGCGGTATTTATAATATCGGAGTCGACATTCTGTTGCCAACTCGGGGGCTCTCGAAATAGCGTTGACCTCTCGTTGTCAGCGCCTTGCGCTGACCTTCGTATTAGCGCTTTCGGTCGTCCCGGAGTTGAACGCTCCTGGTTCTGGTGTCGGTTTCCATCGGATGATCGATCGTCCGATGCAATTGTCAGGTTTTTCGGCGGATTTTAGGAATGACTTTAGTCGCTAGGGTCGGATTACACTAATAAATAATTATAACGTTGTGCGTTCACAACAGACCTTTGTTTTTAAGAAAGTCACAAAAGGCATGGATCTGCTGTTTACCTGCGTGTTTAAAAAGGAAAGAGTAAGCTCGTAGAACAGAGCTCCCGAGTCCGTAAGCACACACGCACACACCCAAATACGCATACACACACGCGCGCTAGAAGCACACACACGAGAATAGAGATATATAGAGATAGAGAGAGAAAGGGAAAGAAAGGTCCGGGCACTACGCGAGGCCGTAGCACAGCCCACCGCCGCGGCACGGCTAGGAGACCGTTGCGCACTCGTCGAAGCGCAGAGCACTACTTTACTACGCGCTGCCATCGCTTGGAGACGGGACGAGTCATCATCATTCGTGGACGGAGAGCTTCTCTAAAGGCAGCATAGAATGGTTGTCTTACTACGCTCATTATCGAAATATCGACGGAATATGTTCTCTACGGAAGCATATAACAGCAATCAGCTACGTATCGATCCAAGTCAGAGATTGCCTAAATACAAGAATTATATCCACCCTGGAATAAGTAAACGGAACCAAACAGAATAAAGAAAGAAGGAAAGAGGCAATTAACGACCGCCATTTATACGAAACGAGGACTTGTTTTCCCCTTGCTGTACGGTCGAACCCTCATACTGCATTTAAGAAAGTATCTAAGAATACTTATGAATCGAGTTATACGGCCCGAGGTAAGTCACAGATTTCTTTATTGATACCAGGGATCAAATTACTATGGGTGTTTACGATAATGGCTATCCGAGTAATTTCCCCTAGGACCGAAATATATTATAAGCACAGCCATCTACCACCATCGTGCTTCGTAACAACTTAATGATGTCTGGTAAAGCCAAATCAACGGGCAAGTTGCGAGTTGCGAGTTCCGTGAGTTTGTAGCAGGTAACCTAAAAAATACGATATAAATTATTTGATTATTACAATTAAAAATAATCTGTTTTTAATTGTAATGTATGGTATTCACTTCATTAAAATTATAATTATGTAACACAATCATGTATTTTTAAAGTATTGTTTAAAGTAATGCCAAAGAGGTTATCTTATTTACAAACATTTTTTTTATTCACTTGTCTATCAAGTTTCTATCATAGCTGTATTATTTCAAAGTGTAATATAAAATTTTAATTAGACATCGATTCTCAATAAATGTTATAAATGTTATTTTATTTAAACGTACTTATAAACATAAGCAGTCATAAAAGAACTGATTTTAGCTTTTGCTGTCAATTTCATATTATACTTGGTTGAATTCTGTTAGATTTTTATTAGTTCAGATTAGTTAGATTTCTATTTTTGTAGTAGTAAAATCTACATATAATATACATTTTGAAAATCTGATTTTTATAGGTCTGCTTTGTTGAGAAATAGCTACAGATAAATTAAGTTCAGTGAGAGAAGTGAATGATGTTGGAATTATAAGTCAATTATTACAATTTGTTCAAGTATATAGTAATTAATTTTTGTAATTACAGTGAATTACAGAGTTCAGTGGACTGATAACAAGGCAAATGCTGGCAGAAATAACTACGTGTACAGAATCTTCTACTAGTCCATCAAATAAGCAGGCTTGGAAAACGATTTGTCTATCAAGTTTCTATCATAACGGTATTGTTTCAAAACCTAATATAAAATTTATGTATAAATATTATGCATGAATATTTCACTAATGTGACACTAACATTAATGTTTACAATAAATTTTTTTAATTTGTAATGCAAGTACATAGTAAATTAATATATACTGTCAACACAATAAAAAAAATTTTTGTTTGTGCAGTTTACTTAAAGCTATATACAAATCTATTAACATTTATGAACAAAATGTTGGATTATTTTCTTCATACTTTATATTGCATTATTATTAAATATTTTCAGACAAGACATGGATATACAAGGAATGTGGGACATATTTTTTTATCATCCATCAGATGATGATGAAGATTATCTTCTGCCTCAACGAGAATTTCACCCTAAGATTCCAGATTTTTTTGAAAATATTGTATTGACATATTCTTTGACAGGTAAAGGTTTTTGTTAAGTGGACTGCTCCGGGTTTTCGCGCGGCGAGCCGAGGACAGTTCAAAATAATTAGGTTCGTTTTGGAAAATGTAACAGTCAATTTATTAAAGTTTGTTACACAGCACTCGCTTTTACACTCGCTCCGATTTGTGGTCCGTTTTCGATGTCGAAAATCGGTGTCGCGTACGAATGGCTAGGACGCACTTGGCTCACTGAACTCCCGGCCGGAGCAAGCGAAGCGATCGCGGCCGGAGCTCCGAACTTTTCCGCGAGGAAATTAGATACGTAAGAAACGCTGATTGGCTCCAAATCGTCGAGCGACCAGACCATTGGTCGCTATACGAGCGATCACGCGATGTGCACCTGTGTTCCGGGCGCGAGCGAAAACACCAAAAAAACCGGGGGGAAGGCAAATAAACGCGTTTTGGAGCAAATCGAGCGTTCTCGAATATTCCCAACGCTCGCTTTCACTTTGCGAGCGTTAGATTCTCAACAGTTTTGCTACAATACAATTTACTGTTTTAATTTTGTAAAGGTCTTTTTGTATTATATTAAATGTAATGAACTTCATTATTGTTTAAATAGATTTCAAATCACATTTTCGACTAGAAAAAACTACGTATGAAAGATTGGTGCAAAGCCTTGGAGGGCGTCTTCACCGTGACCGGGGTGCTGAAAAAATGTCTCCCGATAAACAAATAGCTATTACCTTATGGGTCCTCGAAAATCAGGAAGTTTACAGGTTAGTATGTTTTTTACAGCGTTAATCTGTTAGTATGTATTATATTAAAAACTTATATCTAAGTGCATTTGGCCAAACCACTTTTATGTTTTTCTTCCATTAAACTTTTGTTTGCCTTTAAGTTTTTGTCGAGTTATTTTTAAAAATATTTTTAACACAAGTTGTACCGGCAGCTTTCAAAAAGAAATAATTTAGCGACCTTAGATTGCTGTTGCGTAAAATTGTTAAGGTTTATTAAGGACGACTTTGGTTTTTTAAATAAGAATTCTAAATTTTTAAATACTTTTTTGTATTTTATATATTAAGATGTTTTTAAAACACTCTTATTAAGTCTTATTTTAATCTCATTATTTCTAGTTGGAGTCACTTAAATTGTATTAGCAATGAAAAGCTTAAATTATTATAATTTTCTTGTATTTTAGATTTTTGTGTATTTATATATTGTATAAAGGCAACAAAATTTTACTTTTAATAAAAATTCAGATTTTAAATAATTATGTGCATGTAAACCGTAATATACGTACAATTTTTGTTACAGATCGGTAGCAAATAGATTTGGTGTATGTAAGGACACCGTTTGGAATTCTGTGTTTGAGGTTGCGATGTTACTAATTGAAGATGTTCATACATATATTAAATGGCCTGAACCTTATGAAATGATTAACTTTGAAAGAGAATTTCGTGCATTAAGTGGTTTTCCTGGAGTGATTAGAGCAATTAATGGCTCCCATATAGCTATAAGTGCACCCATAGAAAATTCCGACAATTATATTAACCGCAAAGGTTACCATTCATTAGTGTTACAAGGGATTTGTGATTATAAATTAACGGAAATAGTTCACGCATACACTTTCCACGCGAACCGAGGTTCACGCACACCCCCCCCGTGCTTTCGGGGGAGGTGCGGTAGTCTCGAAATAGTTCACGCATACACTTTCCACGCGAACCGAGGTTCACGCACACACCCCCCCCGTGCTTTCGGGGGAGGATAAAAACATAAAGTCATTAAATACAAACAGTATATATTCAACATCCTTTATAACATCCTGTAGAATTACGAAGATTTTCCTATATTTTTTATCATTTTATCTAAAAAAATGGCTTTATCATAGGAGTCGCCAAAATTCCTTTTAAGGGCTTTCATTTTGACCTAAAACGAAGTTTTTCACAAAGTTTCATCGAAATCGGAGGGGGGCCGTTTTCGGAAGTTTATCCTTAACGGGTTTTTACGGGAATGTGCGGTAGTGTTCATGACGCAAGAGTTTGGCGTTTAAGCAATATTAAGAAATTAATAACACAGGATAAAGATAGATACTTTCAAAATCAATACCATTTTTTAGCTGATTCAGCATATCTTTTGTCAAAATATATGTTAACTCCTTATCGAGATAATGGTCATTTAAACAGTCTACAAAGAAACTTTAACACAAAATTGTCAAAAACACGTGTAGTTATCGAACGTGCATTTGGAATGTTAAAAGGAAAATTCAGAAAATTACGATATGTTTATATGTACAATATGGAAATGATATCTTTAATTATTATTGCTTGTTGCATTTTATATAACATATGTATAGAAAATGAAGATGAACCTATGGCATTTGATCCAATAGGAATGGAAATTAATAACGAAAATGCATTTATAAACGAAACAGAAAAAAGAGATCTTATTTCTCAGTTATTGTAAATTTTTGTAATAAAATATGTAACTATATAATTTTTAATTACATGCATATCTCTAAGTTAAATTTCTCAAATTTTTTAATATATTTTTATTTTTGGGAAATATAATTCTTTCTTCACGTCTTTTTTATACACACACACACACACACACACACACACACACACACACACACACACA
>NW_020210425.1:0-1087 GCF_003070985.1 Temnothorax curvispinosus | reverse complement strand
CACACACACACACACACACACACACACACACACACACACACACACACTCACTCACCTACCCACACCCACACCCACACCCACCCACACATACACACACACACGTAGCAAAAATGCTAATTTATAATATAGTAATAATTATAATTAATTGTTCGAAATAACTAAAATAATCATAAAACAATATTTACGTAAATATAACTGTTCAGGCGCGATCTCTATGAGATCGCCTGAGATGCCGGGTCGCTCAGACTTGAGCTCGGCGCGGGTGTGCCTCGGAGGATTCCGGTGGGTACTCGGGAGCAATAGAGAATAAGGCGAGTGTAACAACACAAACTTTAATGCTCAAAATAACAGTGCAGTGAGAGAGAGCGATGATAGCCCTTCGTTTCTCCAGTCCTTGAGAACTATTGGCGCTTCGTGGTTGTTAAGAGCGTTGACCGGGGTCTTGCACCGCTGAAAGGCAGTTCGGCGTCGGGCGCACTCTCACTCACAATTACAAAATGCAGTGGAGAACAAAACTTCCGATTCTCCTTCCCAATTACAGGCTTGATTCGGATAGAGAAGTTCGCGAGCGAGCGAGGAACGGAGCGATCGAGGTAGAATCCAAGTCGACTCTATGCTTGGTCTCGGTACGAGCGACTGACTGAGAGAGCGATCGCGAGGTAAACGCGTCGGTTTTGGGGATGTTTATTTTCTCGCGTTGTTGCTCGCTCGCTCGATGGATGTGCACGCAGCGGGCGCGTGATCTTAGAGACGCTCGAATTTGCGCGTGAACTTCGAACAATAAGTGAGGTACGACCGTATGAAAATACAATAAAATAAAGGACGGCGCTTTTAACGGTCTGGCACTTAGCTGGCTAATAACATTATTCGTACGAGGCTAACGTACAATTGTTCAACTTCGAACATACCGCCCGTCTCAAAACTGCGGTTTCGAAAAAAAAAGGGGGAGCGCGAGCGGGTATACACGATGTGTCCTTACAACTTAACTTAAATCTAACATCCAACAAGAAAAATACAGAATTCCGCCCGCCGTGACGGCGTGAAAAACAAAGTAAGCTTAATTGCTAGTCGGGGGTTCGTCGACAGG
>NW_020210424.1:0-7286 GCF_003070985.1 Temnothorax curvispinosus | reverse complement strand
TTAGCCCAATACTGGCAATCAGTGTTGTCCCCGTACTAGTACTCTGTTAAAGGGAAAAAAGGCAGTAAGAGCCGGCGCGGTAAATAGGGCGCAAGTTATATATATTTTTCTTATCGTCAATACATAAAAAAATTCGCGAACGTTTCGACCAATTTTGTGGTCATCTTTAGCGCAATAAATTAGAAACGTGTAAATTACTCTATTGTAACGCGGTCATTAGGCTATTGTATACTCGCACGTCGCACGTTCACTTATCCATGCGGTCATTCCGGTGTGTGTGCGTTACTCCATAGGCAAGCAACCTTGAGTCCCTCCCAAGTTAGAAGGCCAGGAAGACCATGCTGCATTTGGTACTTCATTATATGTTGCATGATACCTGCACACATACAGGAGCGACACACTGATTTACGGTTCACATCGATATAAAATTGAGCACTGTGAGTTACTTACAATGAAATCGTAAACGGTATAGCGCACAAATCGGCAGATAACAGACGCAAGTAATCTTGACATTGCTTCGAGAGATAATACTTGATCGTAAAACGGTACAGCGCACAGATAACGGACGCAAGTTGTCTCGACAATGTTTCAAGAGGTAATGACCGATCTAATATGTTTCGCTTGCCTCGAGGTTAAAAGATCGATGTATAAGAATTCGGTGAAAAACAAATAACGGTAATGCCAGTTGAGAGATCGATGTATAGGAATATTCGTTGCAAAACAAATAACGGTAATGCTAGTCAGAGACCTTGTAACACAGTAATCTATGTATATAATAAAGCGTGAAACGCGGAGCTCTCAAATTTTTGGAAGCCCCTCGATCACATCGAGATAGTTTTCGGGTAAATCCTCGATGTTCGTCTGCATATTCAAACCATTCTTCTGTCTTTTTATACATATCATCTCAGATATTAACCGTTTACTGATATATGGTTCGCTGTCCAAAATTTCAACCGCATTCCACTCGAAATCATGACCAAACTCTAATCTATGCTCCGTGATCACTGAGCGGCTGGTTGTGTTTCTTCTTACGTGGGCCTGATGTTCTTTAATTCTGGTTTGTAGTTGCCTACAAGTCTGACCCACGTAAGAAGCATCACAGCCCCCACAGTTAATTTTATACACTACGTTGCTATGTGCAAATTTCGGAAGGGCGTCCTTATGTGCTTTAATGCAATTCTGCATTTTATTCAGGCTATAATATGATAGCCTAAACTTATGATTTTTTAAGATATTTCTATATTGGTCATTAATATGCGAAATATACGGTATCGTGAAAAAGGACGCCGCCTCTTCGGGTTGCACCCCAGGCGATCTATCTGTCCCAGAACGCACTCTGTCAATGAGTGACTTAATGCGCTCACGGAAAATTCTAAAAATAAATTCCAGCGGGTAGCAGTTATTAAGTAAAATTTGTACAGCTAATTCTAAATTCTTTGAATGGAACGATGGGTGAGACAACAAAAAAACTCTATCAATTAAACTTATGACTGTACCTCTTTTTTGGCAAACAGGATGTTGAGATATAAAACTCAAGTACCTGCCCGAAAACGTTGGTTTATGAAACCAATCAAATATTATCCGATTGTTTCGACGAATCATTGTAATTTCCAAGAAGTTCAACCTCCCACCCTCCCCAACCTCCATAGTAAACTGGAGCCTTGGATGGAAGGAATTGAAGACCTCCAATGTGTGGTCCAGTGAGGAAGAAGGAGTTGCGAGAGCAATGTCGTCGACGTATCGAACAAAAAATGAGGGTATGTATTTTAATGTTGCGAGGGCCCTGGCTTCTAAGTCCTGCATAACTATATCCACAGCTGTGGGAGAAAAAGGAGAGCCCATTGGTGAGCCGAAAATTTGTTGGTAAATAATACTATTGAACGTGAAAAAAGTTGAATTTAGAACCAATCTCACCGCTATCAAAAATTCAGATCTTGGAATTTTGCATTTTTTAGAAATTAAGTGCCATCTAACACAAATGCTGTCTAGGACCATTTCTGCCGGTACGTTCGTAAAAAGCGAGACTACATCAAGTGAGATTAGTTTAAAATTGTCACTTATATGCATTTTTGAAAGTCTTTCAACTAATTTAAAGCTATTAGCGACATGACTGTGAGCGGCCGGGAGGCTTTCGTGTATTGTACGGTGAAGAAAAGCAGCCAAGCCATATAGTGGACTGTTCAAGGACGAAACTTGTAACGATGCACCCCCACACATGCATCATTCCCGGCGAAGAACTGCCGGATGCCGCCCGACGATCTCCATCGGGCGAGGAAAGGGCGCGGTGCGCCCACCTTATTTTTAAACAACTTAACTTCGGTCGTGTGCGCGGCACTCCGCCGCACCGACATCTTCCCGGGTCTCCGACAGAAACCGAGGGGAGCCGAGCGCCCCCGAGCGCGAGCACGCTTATCGCCGCGCCGATTCCGCTCCGCTCCGCTGGCGGCGCGGCTCACGCGGGAACCGGCTTCCCCTCCCTAGCGTACCACCCGGGCGAGTATAAAAATACCGGCGCCGCGACAGATAGACACACTTCGATCCGAGTCTAGCTACATATGCTCCGCTACCCTCGGAGACGAGTACCTTTCCGCTTCCTAGGCCAGCTTGCGAAACGGGGTCCAGCGTTCTGAGCCTCGTTCAAGAATTCTTGAGCGCTGACCGCCTTCCTACCCGGAACACCCCGTCTGCCACGGTAACCAGGGGTCGAGCGTGCCCGGCCTCTCGACAAGGATTCTTGCCGCCGGAACAGTCGGACCTCCTCGTCAACCGATCGACCAGCCTAACCCCTGGCCGTTCGTTTTCCTTCCCACCGCGCCGCGTAATTAACACCGGACCGTATCGCGAGAAAGAAACCGCGCCGGATAATATACACGCGCCCGCGCCGCGAATCTCGCGCCGCGGGCCGACCAGCCATTGGCCGGCTTAAAGGCCCGTTCGCACGCGTACCGCATCGCGCCGGTATGGACCACCGGATTCGCGCCCGCCGCATAAACCGAATGCGTTCCCGAAAGTTGTAAATATCGCGACCGTCTTATAGAAGATAATCCGCCCGCGTCCGCCGCATAAACCGAATGCGTTCCCGACATTTGTAAATATCGCGACCGCCTTATAGAATATAATCCGCCCGCATCCGCCGCATAAACCGAATGCGTCCCCGAAATTTGTAATTATCGCGACCGTCTTATAGAATATAATCCGCCCGCGTACGCCGCATAAACCGAATGCGTTCCCGAGACTTGTAAATATCGCGACCGTCTTATAGAATATAATCCGCCCGCGTCCGCCGCATACACCGAATGCGTTCACGAAAATTGTAACTATCGCGACAGTCTGTTGTAATTGAAACACCGAAATAAACCACGTTCCGTATCGAAACTGCCTTCTGTCTCTGGGCCTACCATCGAACTCCTGGTCCGGCGAGCTAGTCCGCGTTCGATATAAACAGCTAAAAGGCAGGCCGTTACAAACTATCAGTCGAAACGGGCAATTTGGTTTGTGGATCTTCGGGAGGCCATAGGCTCGCGATAACACTCCGTCACTAGTAAAAATCCGTTTGTGAGTTGATCTCGAGATGAAATCCGACTTACTCCATCTTGTTAACAAATCGCGTACGCTGTTAGTGAGTTTCTTCGTGGGATCTTTATTAATTCTTATGTATGTATCCGTGTCTCTAAGTATCTCCTCTATACTCTCAACATATTTGTCTTTATCCAGAGCCACGGTTACATTACCTTTATCTGCGCGCGTTAAGATCAAATTATCGTTTCTTTTTAAAAATTCTTTTGTGGTTGAAAGTAGTTGTTTGATTTTAAGATTGACATTATTTTTTGGAATCGGAACCTTCGCAATGTTGTTAACAATATGTGCAGTGCGATTTCTAATTGCTGACTGAGTAACTGGAGGGAGCCTTCTCAAATTATGTTCAATGCTTTTGATAAACTCTATCGTTAGTTTCTCCGTGTTGCAAACCGGCAGACTGAAATTATCTCCAAATTGTAAAAGGTTCTGCACATCTTTAGGTATAGCAACCGACGATAAATTAATGAACCACTTATCGTTTATTTGCGTAATAGGAGGCTGAATGTCCCTGAATTTCTCCGGATTGATCCCAACTTCGATATCAAGGTCAGAATTATTTGGAGGATGATGGAAAGGCTCCATAGAAAACTTAACGTCAGCAGAGGTCGGTTCTGCACGAGAGACTCTACAAAAATACTTAATCGGTTTAACATCTTTAACCCGATTGTTCGATCCTGAGGCTAAGACCCTGAGCTTCCTATCCATTCCGTCATGTAGTTTTTTAAAAAAGAAGCACAGTGCTCTATTTTGTCTATTGAAAAACGAATTGCAGACGGACATCGGGATACACCGATATAATTTATTAGTAACTTTAAATATGTGTGTGTGTGCAGCCCTCGAGAAACAATGCGCATCTCTCAATTCAATGTGTAGTAATTGTCTTATAAAAATAGTTTTACAATGCCTAAGCTTACCTATACACTTATAGTTAAAGAGGTTCAAACTTAATCGAAGATTACCAATGTGTGCCGGTATGAAGTTCGATCTAATGCATTCACGCAGGAATTCTATTCTTACATTACTTCTAATGAGAGCTTTGCGATGTTTAATCCACAGTTTACATAGTTGAACCGCATGGAGACCGTAGTAGAATTTAACGTTTTGAAAAAATCGATTTAATCACGAGAGCCTTATAATTTTTAATCTAGTACTCTGTGTTGGGCCAAAGTTGGCGCCAAGAGTTAGCCCAATACTGGCAATCAGTGTTGTCCCCGTACTAGTACTCTGTGTCGGGCCAAAGTTGGCGCCAAGACTGGGACTCGTGTTATCATTCCGACATTGCCCCAGTAATGACCCCGATCTTAGCTTGTACTGGCCCAGAATCGTCAGCCAGTACTGGTAATTCTGGCACCAGTACCAAGCCAGCACCGAGCCTTTTTGAAATTCGCACATGGGTAGGTATGTAAAATTAATCTAGACAATAATTTTTTGGCTACAGCTTTTTGTATTTAACCAACGGAGTTGTTCTACTTAAACAATATAATGACACACATAATAGTAGATGGATATATAATGACACACATAATAATAGATGGATATATAATGACACACATAATAATAGATGGATATATAATCACACACACACATATATATATATATATATATATATATATATGGGACAATTCACGTCACTTTTACTCCCTATCTGTCCAAAATTGGTATGGACGGATTTTAATGACTAAGGGCGGAAAATGTTCGTCTTGAAAAGAGCTTTCGAAAGGCGTGTGGCATATATGCGCAATTTAACATGGCGTCATAATTATGGCTGCTTAAAGAGATAAATTCAAAATTTCAAATTCAAGTACATGACGCCTTGTTGAATTGCGCATATATGCCACACGCCTTTCAAAAGCACTTTTCAAGACGAACATTTTCCGCTCTTAGTCATTAAAATCCATCCATACCAATTTTGGACAAATGGGAGGTAAAAGTGACGTAGATTGTCCCATATACGTATATATGTGTATACATAGACACATACACTAGTATTGAGAATCAACTCAAGTTCCTTGTAGAACCTAGAGAACTAGCAGCGACCGGTAGAGACTGCCGTGTGCTTGTTAGAACTCTCCGCTCCGCTCCGCGCGTAGCCTAGTAGCTTTTGTTGCAAATATCTCAAATAATATAAGATATTTCAAAAAATTCATAAGAACATTTTTTGTAGATATTTGTCTGTTCTACAACTTTGATTTCTACAAAAATTTCAAAATTCATCGTATTTGTGGAGAAAGACAGATTTGCTTATAAATTGTTAATAAAAAACATACTTAGAGATAGCGGAAAATGGCGGAATTTGAATATGTTGTTCAGTATATTTTTCTGAACACAATGACGTAATAAAACCTTGTGTTGCAATTTTTTCTAGGTCTAATCGTATTTTGACTGGACTAAACTGCAATCTGGCTCATTTATCCAAATAGTAAGGTTAATATAATTTTATGCATTATTGCTTTACGTTTATTTTCTTCTTGCATTAAACGAATAATACAACCTTATTAATGTATATAAATATATATGTTAAATAAGGTTGTATTATTCCTGTCAAGGTAAAATAAAAGATTACATATATATGATAAAATTACTGTAGTATTTTTATAAAAAGTAATTTATTCATGTCTCTTTTACAATATAATAAAACATTGTTGCATGGAATTAATCAGAAACCGTTCGCAGTTAACTAATTAAACTTAATATATAAATTGATAAACCTTACAATAAGATAAGCTATATTGATAAACTTTATCAATTTATAAATTGATAAAGCTTACAAGGCAAACTTAGTCGTAACTAAAAGAATGCCACTCACAATCAGTGGCAAACGTGCTGTAATTGCAGGGAAAGGACTGAATAAATTAGGCACCTTAACAGCGGTTAAACCTATAGTGTCCTGAACTTCAAAACCATGAAGGTTTTTGTTAAATCCTATAGTATACAGATTTTTATAGATTAAACACAAATCATTGTTCTCGTTACATAAAATTTTGAGTATAACACCAAATTTAGGAAGACTATCCAAAATATCAATAACCACACAGAAATTATGTTTGTATGTTACACGTTTATGCTGTACCCAGGCAACTTCCATGCATTTTCCCATGAAACTAGGTGATAAAGAAGATTTGAATGAATGAAATCCATGAATCTGAGAAATGTGATCAGTACGAAGAATAGGCCCCATCTTCTGATTTTCACATAATATTGCTGTAGATAAAAATTTGTGACATAAACTAAGCTGTTCCTTTACGGCTAATGTATGAGTAATATTTTTGCGGGAGCAAGTTGCATTTGCAGCAAGTTTAAGTAGACGATTTAATACGATTTTTAGACTATATAATCTATTGCCTCTATATAATGTCCACTGTTCTTCATTTTTTGCAGTCTTTGGTATTCTGTTTCCATATTTCTAAAAGGTTCTTTAAGAATTTCTAATCCTTTCTCTATCGCAGTCAATACATCTTCACTCAAGATCACATTTTCCAAATTGTTTCTAATTGAAGGTATTAAAAGTGACGAAATGTTATTGAGAAGATCATGGGTTTCATCCACTATGTTTTGAACAATACTACGTGGAAGACTTGGAGTGGCATAAAGCTTAGTTATAAAATACAAAGCAAAGTCTTGTACCGTAATCAAAATATTTTCATCGTTTTCGGAATTATCACTATTGATCGCATTCTGACAATCAGCTACAGCGACTATCTTCATAT
>NW_020210423.1:0-15394 GCF_003070985.1 Temnothorax curvispinosus | reverse complement strand
GTGTGTGTGTGTGTGTGTGTGTACATAGACACATATACTAGTATCGAGAACCAACTCAAGTTCCTTGTAGAACCTAGAGAACTAGCAGCGACCGGTAGAGACTGCCGTGTGCTTGTTAGAACTCTCCGCTCCGCTCCGCGCGCAGCCTAGTAGCTCTTGTTGCAAATGTCTCAAATAATATGAGATATTTCAAAAAATTTATAAGAACATTTTTTGTAGATATTTGTCTGTTCTACAACTTTGATCTCTACAAAAATTTCAAAATTTATCGTATTTGTGGAGAAAAACGAATTTGTTTATAAATTGTTAGAAAAAACATAACTTAAGGATAGCGAAAAATGGCGAAATTTGAATATGTTGTTCAGTATATTTTTCTGAACACAATGACGTAATAAAACCTTGTGTTAAAATTTTTTCTAGGTACCCCTCCTTTTTTCCGTATTTTGACTAGACTATCTGTTTAGTCATTTAAACCAAGATTAAGAAAAAAAAACGTTGAAATGGCTAAAATAACTTCTATCCTATATTAATCCGAAATCTATCGCGTGATCTACTATATGTAAATATACAAGAATTATTTAAAAACTCTTATTTATTTCAAATTTTGCGCACTTTTACATCACCGCACTGTTTTGACTCGTGTGTGGAATTGGCCATCCGTCGCACAAAAAACACGCGCGCAATGGGCCACTTTCCACGCACTTGCAATATAAAATAGTGTGTGTAACACGTGCGGGTTGAAAATTGGACACGCGTGCGGTGATCGCCTTCGGCTCGTGCGTCCACTCCGCACCCGTGTCCAATTTTCAACTTCCAGCACTTGTTACACAAATAACTATTGTTCTAATTAAATTTAACACGCCAAAATACATAATATATTGTTAAATTTCAGCCAAATCGGTAAGGATAAGCCACTTTCCTTCACATTCACTATCCTTTCCTCCATACTAAAATAGTTGACATTCTTCAATGATGGACACGTGTGGATATTTTTCCTTCGCCTGAGCAACGAATGATGCCTGGCTCCGCGTAACATAGATTGTTTGCAGTTTAGGACACTGCTCAAGAATTGCGAAACTAGACATATAATCCAAGAACATACAATCCAAGACATATATCTGTCTTAAGTTTTTACACAGTGTCAGTCCTTCATAGACATCGTAATCAAAATTCATCAAATTGACTTCTTCTAAGCGTTGACAAGAGGAAAACAATCTATGCAAGCTATGCTTATCGATTGTGCAATCTTCGCTCCTGTAAAAAAAGTCATATTATTATGCGGTTTTTCAATCGCAATAAGAAAAACAACATAACCGTTCATGACGTTTGCAAGAAATGTAAATACATATTTTGATAGAGAATAGTATGTGTTTTAAAAGAAAATGTAGCACACACGTACATCTCCAACATTGTCAGTTTTCGTAAATTCTTGCATTCAGCGAGGGCATGAATACCTCGCGATGTAATAATATTGCCCGATAAATCTATTATTTCCAAATCTGGACACAAATTTTTTAACTGTATTGTAATTGCGTCTAGTTCTCTATAACCCACAAAGCTATCAGGCATGCGCAGATTTAAGGAGGTTCTACAGATAATGGATGTATCTAAAAATTGGAAAAAACTTTATGGACGTATAAATTGAGATGCGAGAAAAGTGCTCGAAAAATTTTAGCATCGGTTACCGTGTAAAAATTTGCAAAAATGAATTTTGAAATCACAGTTTTTAACATAAGCTACATATGGCAGAGGGGCTCTTGGAGACAGGAAACGAGATATTAATTATATAAAGGCGACCTACCAAAGATTCAAAAAACGGAGCTCTTATAGATCTTAATCTAACCTTTTCAGAAATATCGAGAAAAACAAGGGTTATCGCGTAAAATTTTGTGATATTGGCTATTGAAACAGGCCATATCACAGTTCACGTAGCGTGCTTCGAATAACAAGGGAGATTTGGCAATGTCGCAGCGACTGCACCCGCGCAAAAAGTGTACAGCCAGTACAGCACCACAGTATGACAGCACCTCAAACTTAAGCACCTAACGTTTACGAGCGCTTACGGAGAAGTACTCGCTCTAGAATTATGTGAAATTGTGAAATAACCACGGTCATATGAGCAGAACTGTCAAGTTCGCGACGTTACCACATTTTCTTCCATTATAAGCCGCCAGAGTCAAACGAGCACTTACACGATATTTTTAATTATTCCTCGCTTCGACTAATATGGGTATGATATAAGCTCTAACGTCATCAAAATTCACGAAAATATTTTATGAATACTTAGAATCGACGAATTTGAAGATTTTCTCTTTATCTCTCAACTGACTAGAGAGTACCTGTAGAACCTCCTTAAGTCACGCATCCAACGAGTTTTTTGCAGTATTTTGCAAAAAGATTCAGCTCTTATACCTGACTCTCTAATATCTAAATTCTCTAAAAATTCTAGATTTTTGAGACTCGAAAATTCTTGGTCCATTCCCTCCATAGTACAATAACTGAGATCCAATACTAAAAAAAAAAAAATGTACATATTAGTCATATACAGTTTATCTGTAATCTTAACAATCATATTTATTTATGTAACTTTCAAATTCTTGCATATCTCTGAAATTTTTAATAGAGATAATTTGCCAACAAATTTGCAGCTATTTAATCGTAAGTGTGTTAAACAATGGCCGCAACTCTGAAGAAAGTTTACGAAATCCGGTTCAGAAATGCAGCCTGCTGTAAGATCCAACTGTCGTAAATCTTTACATTTAGATGCAAAATAAAACAGAATTTTATCATAACAAAAGGATGAATCCTTAGAGTAATATTTTTTTAAATTTCGTAAATTCAAACATTTGAAGAAAAAAGGATCCTGTGTTAAATTATTGAGGCGTTTATTTACTTTGCTCATACGGCAAAACGACCTCATATCCAAGTATTTTAATATTATTAGTATTATTTCATCCTGCAAAAACAAAATATAAAATTTTAATACATGAGATTATATTATAATAAATTATTATGAGAAATAAACTTCAAATATTTTACAGAAAGTGCAGAAAAAGTGTCAAGTTGCTCCTTGGATTCTCCCGAAAAGAGTTTGATATCTTCTATAAATTTTACATAATTTCAATGATTTCTTAATAAAGGGTGATATCCCTGTTTAGAAGATGGCATATCTTCCTCCCGAGATACTTGCTTGAGCGCGGACTTGCTCTTGTGAAAACTCGTTGCTATGTCGCTGCAAATAACATTGGAACACAAAATTTTCATTATTAACACTGCGCGGACAACGTGTTTTTAAAAGCGATTCTATGTTACAAAAAATCTATAAAAATTCATTGTATCATCTTTAAGATTTCAAAAAGTGATTTCTACATAGGCCGGAACTGTTGCAATTTCTTAAGTGTCAAAGGTCGAAATGTCAGGAGAGAAAACTGTAAAATATGTGATTTTTTATAAATAATTTTTTGAATGTGTGGCTAAGAAAATAGTTGTTCAAGGATTTTATAGTTCAATAATGGTACTTGAAAGGAAAATACACGAAGAGAACCTAAAAAAAGTTGAATTATTAAAGCACTTGAAAATTGGTAATTTCGGTATACAGAAAAAACGAGATTTGAAGACAAAAACAATGCTATTTTTTTTAAATAAGTTACTTCTTATTTATTATTTATAAGTAAAATCAATATTAAAAAAAAACACATAAAATGCAAAATTATTTATCCGTGGACAAAATTAACGAGATAGAGCCAGTGATGCTAGACGGCTGACGGAGTAGCATGCTACAGCATGTGAATGGCTGTGAAAGGCACAGCAACGCACAAGCTCCTTCATTTGTGTAGCCGACACGCCGAGCGTAACATGCTATTTCGTCTGCCGTTTAGCATCCATAGTGGACACCCTGAGTCTACTACACTTCGATTGCTCGATATGGCGCAACGAACTGTCGAATCTTAATGCCGCTTGGCTTACATGCCCACTATTACCAAGATCTTTTAGGGAGGAGAGCCAACGTAAGCGCTGCGGAAGCCATGTCCGTAGGAATCATAAATAAAAAATCGACTGTGCCTTAAAAGTCCCATAGTGTCCGTGCAGTGTTAAGAAAATAAAATAAGATTACTTAATGTCGACAAATATATAATACCTTTTATAAATAATGCAATATTTAGGAAATTCTTTTTCAAGATCAAGTATATCCAAGTATGCATTTTCATAATCACGTGTTGTATTACTAGGGTCAAACAATCCAGAGGAATGCCAAGGTTCAGTGTCTCGAAAATTATTTTGTTCTCGTTGAATTTTTGAGAATTCTTCAGAACAACGAGAAGAACAAAATCTCTCTGAACAAGAATGTCGTTGTGCCCGAATGCGGTGTAAGAGATTAGTTATACTCTTATCTTCAGGATTTTTAGGAAAAATCAATTTTGATGTACCGATCAGCATCACAGCATCTAGCTGTGGGCAAGAGTTGGATATAAATTGTAAGCAGAGCATTTTGGTTTTAAAGTTGCAAGACCGTAAGGGCGGAGAAAATATCCGTGATTCCGAATGTCTACGTTTGATTAGTCGACAAATTTCGTGGAATTGAGGCAGTCCATCCCATAATAATATCCACGAACCCTCATTTTCAGAATCTTGAGCCCAAACTTGAGTTACGTTCCCAAAATTATATACTTCATATATAGAGACTCTGATTGGATATACAGCTTCATGAAATTTGAGATCTTCAAAATAAAAAATTTAATTATAACCCTTTCTGAACACAAACATTTTCCGACAGACAATATCTTATTTATCAATTCAAATGTTGCATACCAATATAATGCAAATCATAATCTTTTTGATACTTCGGTACATATGGCACTTGTTTCTGCCATGGAGATATTGAAATATCAAAATAATACGTCTCCTAGTATTAAAGAATAAAAAAAGTACTGAATATTACCAAATGTTGTAGCATAAATTAGATTTTGCGATTATATACCTTCTACAGAACAAAATACACATACCAAAAGAAAATCTTCATGGCTTGGAAAATTGCTAGGTGTTCCAATTATATTATTACCAATATTACTTATGCTACTAGTATTCATACAGTAAATACAGTTTCTTATATATTGGGATATATTGCTATCTTTCACAAATTGATAAGTAATCCGCCGGCAGACGGATTACGAAAAAGGAATAATAGAGATTTTTCCGAGCTTTGAAACCAAGTGTACCTTATTTCTAAGACCTTAAAGCATCGTTTAAACAAAAAAATCAATTTTTTGAAAATTTTAGAGTGACTTTACCCCTTAATCTTACATATATTGTATGTATAAGAATAACCAAATTAGAAAAAATTATAAAATAAAAAATTACAAAATAAAATTATAAAATAATATTTTAACATTTTCGTAAAAAAATTAATGTTATTTAGGTTTTTTCATAATTTTTTTCATAAAAGAAGAGTCAGCAGTAAAATTTTATTGTACATATTCTACAAGCTCATAAAACATTTTCAACTTATAATCAATAGGCTGGAAACAAATCGTTATATTAGTAAGAACTTTACTCTTGTAAGTATAGTAGTGCTCATTTTCAGAAAGGTTTGTCAGCTGAAAGAGATGAGCACAAAAATCTTATTATGTATATTTTGAAAGCACATAAATTAAGGAACATTTTAAAACTAAAATCAGTTTGCTATCAGTATTTTAACTGGTACTTTATTCTTGTACGTATGGGGTTCTTACGTTTGGGTCGGCCAAAGGGGATGAGCACGGAAAGCTCATTGTGTATATTTTGAAAAATTGAAGAACATTTTAAGACTAAAACCAATTCGCTATCTGTATTTTAACTGGTACTTCTCTTGTATGTACGTATGGGATGTTCACGTTTGGGTCAATCAAAGAAGATAAGCACAAAAATTTCATTGTGCATATTTCGAGAACACATTAATCTAGAAACATTTTAAGACAAAAATTATTTCGCTTTCTGTACTTTAACTGATACTTTACTCTTATATCAGTAGTATATAGATCTTTTTTGCGTATATCTTTTAACTATTACAGATAGACTAATTTTGTTTGAGACGTACATTTGAAAACACATAAAAAGCACATAATTCTACTATATTGAGTATTTTATCTTATAATGTAATTTTAATGAGTAGGGGTGCTAGCTTACGTTAAGCCAGCATCCCCACTTTCAATTACAATTTCCCGCGAAACCGTTCAAGCACAAAAATCGTGAATAGAGCACATAATTAGCACATAAAGAGCACTTAATTCCTACATATGTGTTATTCCGGTTTTTTGTAGGAGGGGAGGGGTGCTAACTTAACAGACATAATGTATTCTGATACACAGAATAAATCACTGAAGATGTTACTAATATTTCTGAAGTTGAATGAGAAATTCTTATTTTCCAGCAAATGTTTGGTAAAGATCCGGAAAGATTAATAATCTGTTTAAAAGGAAAGAATAAAAGTTTGGAAAAAAATAGTAAAAGAGTTATATTGAACTAGAGCACCTGTATCGCATTGCCTAAAGAAGAGTTAGAAGGCATCTTAATTTTCCTTATCCAAAGGCTGACTTCAAAAACCCCTTCCTATATATATAGAATCCCTTCCTATGATCAATACTTTCTGAGATAATTGGCACACGAAATAAATCTCATAATAAAACCTATATATATGTATATGTATATCTATATATATATATAAAGGAAGATGTCCCGACTGACTGACTGATTGACTCATCAACGCCCAGCCCAAACCCCTGAACCGAATTTTTACCAAAAGTATATGAAATAAAGGTAGAATTTTCCGGGGAGTGCTATAAAAATTTTTTAATACCGATTTTCGGAAAACCGGTTTTTTTAATTTTTTTAATTTTTTGGGAAATAATTGACCGAATCTCAAAGAATTATAGATCAAACAGGGGTAGAATTTTCCGGGGAGTGCTATAAAATGTATAATTTTTCGCTACCGATTTTTTTGGAAGCCGGTACAGAAATTTTTTCAATTTTTCGGGAATTTATTGACCGAATTTTAAAGAATTGTATGTAAAGTAGGGGTAGAATTTTACAGGGAGCGCTATAATGTGTATAGTTTTTGTTACCAATCTTTTTGGAAACCGGTTTTTTTAATTTTTCCAATTTTTCGGGAAATAATTGATTGAATCTCAAAAAATTATACATGAAGAAGGAGTATAATTCCGGGGAGTGCTATAAAGTGTATTATTTTTTGTTACCGATCTTTTTGGAAACCGGTTCCAAATGATCGAATCTCAAAGAATTGTACATAAAGTAGGGGTAGAATTTTTCGGGGAGTGCTATAAAATATATAATTTTTCATTTCCGATCTTTTTGAAAGCAGGTTGTCCGAAAGTAGAATTAGAATCGGGCAATAACGCAAAGAGACGTCGATGGTTTTCTTCTCGAGACATGTTCGAGAGAATTCGATGAAAGGAAAAACACCGTATTATTTGTTATTCCTCCTGTTTGTCGTTGGTGAGTCGGAGGTAAAGTCGAAAAGTCACGCGGTGAAATCGACAACAACCAACGGCAATCAGGACAGCCTCCGTATAGCGGAGTGCTCCGAGCACGTGCGCTTCCATCACGTGACGCCTCATCCACCAACCCCGTCACGGAAATCGGCGTGGAGACGTGACGTAACGAACTCCGGCCCTATGCAACGCTACGCTACGCGGTGACCGCTAATTCTTTCAAGGGAAGCGAGTCCATTGGTCTGATGGATGAGACGTCACACCGTTTCCGAACTTATAAATAAATGTAGCGCGGTAATGGGAGAGGACTTGTTCGCTCTCGCTCGCAATAGACACCGTCGTCTCTCGTAAAGCAAGTTGTCGCGAATCTGAAACGGGAACTGTGATTATTCGAGAACTTTATTGTAGACTCTTTGTGAAAATAAACTTATCGTTATTAAAATCAGAACTCTGTCGAGATACAAAACCGATCCTCCCGTTCCTGACCAACCATCGCGCGCGCTCAAACATTTTTTTGGTCCTTCGAGCCGGATTCGGGTTCCGCGTCCGTGTACGGTCTGTGATTGCTCCGGTCAGCTCCAGTAAACCTGCGAAGTAATCGGCGAAATGAGTCTTGACATGAATGCTCTCCTCATGAGACAGCAAGAGTTACTCACCCGTATATCCCGAGCAACGGAAAATACGAGAAAGTTGGGCAAATCCAACGTTACTCGAGGCATCCTTGAAGCTCGCATTAAAACGCTGGACTCCAACTGGGAGAAATTTCAAGCCCAACATGAGATTCTCTGCACGCGATTCTTCGCTGAACTCAGCGAAACCGAGTACTTCACAACGGATCTGTATGAAACCACAGAGAATGCTTACGTTATGCAATGGGGCACCCTGACTGACTGGGCAACCTGCCTGACGCAAACGGAGGGAAGTGGCAATGCAGCAACCGCCTCAGCCAGAGAGGCCACTCCGCACAACCTCCTGCCGCGCATCAACCTGCCTCAGTTTTCGGGTGCCATTGAGGACTGGCTCTCCTTCCGCGACCTGTTCCTCTCCGTCATCAATCGCCATCACACGATCACGGACGTTGAGAAGCTGCATTACCTTCAAACGTCCCTGCAAGATGAAGCGGCAAAATTAGTGAGAGACATACCTCTAATCCACGGCAATTTTGAGCGAGCCTGGGTTACGCTCCGGGAGTTTTACGAAAATCAGCGAGTCTTGGTTCGCTCCAACTTCGCCGCTTTCACGGCTCTCGCAAAGATGAAGAGCGAGTCCGCGATCGAGCTGCGACGAATCTTCCACGGCATGACGAACACCATGAACGCTCAGGAGAGCCTCGGTCGACCGATCGCCACTCACGGCATGGATCTTTTCGTCCACATCGCGGTCGAGCTCCTTGATCCGCAAACTCGTCGCGACTGGGAGACCACCATCCGGACATCGTCGAAGCCTCCCGAGTACGACACCTTCCGAACCTTCGTCATCGAGAAGATGCGCTCGCTCGAGGCTCTCTCGCCGGTCACATCCAAGGGTGAGTCCAAGACCAGCCAAGCCAAGGCTAGCGGCACGCGATCCGCGAAGTCTAACCATGCCAAGACCACCTCGGGATCGGGCAGCTGCGTGGTGTGCAAGAACTCACACTACCTGATGGGCTGTAGTGAATTTCGAGCGAAGACTCCGAGCGAGAGAAAGAGCATAGTTGAGAGCAAGAACCTATGCTCTAACTGCTTAGGCAACCACCCTATTGCCAAGTGTCCGTCGACCAAGACGTGCATCATCTGCAACGCGAAGCACCATTCGCTGCTGCACGATGGCACCTCCAAACCAGCGGTCGCCGAGGCCAGCACCCTCACGGCAGTGCAGCATGGCGACGATCGCAAGGCCATTCTGCTGGCCACCGCACGCCTCTCCATCACTGACCGCCATGGAAATCAGCAACCGGTGAGAGCTCTGATTGATCAGGGCTCAGAGGTCTCGCTGATCTCCGAGGCGCTGGCGCAACGACTCAAGCTGCAGCGCTCCAAGTCGACCTTCACCATCTTCGGCATCGGGGGGACTCGTTCCGGCCAGGCTCGAGGGAAGGTCACCCTGCAGCTCACATCAAAGGTGACTGGAGCAACAGTCACCGCGGTCGCCGTCGTTTTGCCGCAGCTGTCGCTCTACCACGGCACAGGCCTGCGACAGATCGACGCCTGGCCGCACCTCCTCAACCTTCAATTGGTTGATCCTCAGTTCTCGGCCACTGATCCAGTCGAGCTGCTGCTCGGCGCCGAGGTCTGCTCAGTCATCCTTGAGGAGGGCCTTCGAAAAAGCGATCCTGAGGCGCCCATTGCCCAGCGCACCGCTTTCGGCTGGATCATCTCCGGCGGCGCGACCGCAGCGTCGCTGCACGGAGCTTCGTCCTGCCACGCCGCGATCGACCACGATCTCACTAGCCTGGTGCAAAGGTTCTGGGAACAGGAGGCGGAGACTAAGCCGGTCGCCGCCCTGACTCCTGCCGAGCAAGAGTGCGAGGAACACTTCGTGCGAACGCACCTCCGGCTGCCGTCGGGACGGTACATGGTGCGCCTCCCGTGGTCAACCCCTCCAGCTGATCTCCACGAGACTTGTCACGCAGCGCTGCACCTCCTCCGCTCCATGGAACGGAAGAGTGCCAAGGATCCCAGATTTGGCGAGCTGTACCAGGCCTTCCTGAAAGAGTACGAGGACCTTGAGCACATGACGGTGGCAGCCGCTCCTCAACAAGGTGAGCAAGTTGTTTACTTACCTCATCACGGTGTCCTCAAGGAGGCGAGCACCACCACCAAACTCCGCGTCGTGTTTAACGGGTCGCAACGCGTATCGACGGGCGAGACTCTTAACTCCTTTCTGCACGTGGGCGCGAATCTGGTGCCGTCGCTGGCCGACGTCCTGCTCCGATGGCGTCGTCACTTGTTCGCGATGATAGCTGACATTGAAAAGATGTACCGCCAAGTATTGGTGCATCCCGATGACCGCGATTATCAGCGCATCGTGTGGCGCCCGACCCCGACGAGTGAAGTGCTCGACTACCGCACGAACACTGTAACGTACGGCATGGCGAGTTCGCCGTTCCTTGCCATAAGATCCGTCAAGCAATTAGCCAAGGACGAGCAAGTCCGATATCCGGAGGGCGCAGCGACCCTTGAAGAAGACTGTTACGTGGACGATGTCGTCACGGGAGCGTCAACCCTCCGCAACGCGATCGCTCTTCAGACTCAACTTCGCGCGTTGTGCATGGCGGGCGGATTCCCGCTCCGTAAGTGGGCCGCCAACAACGAGGACGTGCTCGACGGGATTCCTCTCGCGCACCGGCTACACCAAACGTCACACGAATGGGACCTCGAGAGCCACTCCACTCTCGGCTTGCGCTGGTTCACGGGCACAGACAGTTTCGCGTTTCAGATCAAGTCACGCGTCGTCCCTATATTCATGAAACGAACCGCATTAGCTGAAACCGCCCGATTGTTTGACCCGCTCGGATGGCTCGCCCCAGTCGTTGTGCGCGCAAAAATTCTCATGCAATCCGCGTGGATGCAGAGACTCGAATGGGACACGCCACTCCCACCAGCCGACGCGCGCGTGTGGCAGGAGCTCATCGCCGAGCTTCCCATCCTCGAGGCAGTCCGGATTCCCCGCTGGATAGGGGTAGGGACGTGCGACACTCGGTTCGAACTCCACGGATTCGCCGACGCGTCGGAGCGCGGCTTCTCGGCTGTCGTCTATCTCCGCGTGACAACCGCGTCCGACGACACTCAGGTGCACTTGCTCGCGGCCAAAACGAGGGTCGCCCCGTTAAAACAGGTGTCATTGCCGCGCCTTGAACTCTCGGCCGCCGCCCTCCTCACTGACACCGCGCACCACGTTCAAGACACATTGAAACTGCCTGCTTCGGAGACTCACTTGTGGTCGGACTCCACGGTGACCCTCCACTGGATTCGTGGTCATTCATCGCGGTGGAAGACGTACGTTGCGAACCGCGTATCACACATACAGCGGCGCCTCCCGGAAGCCCGATGGCACCACGTGCCGGGCAGTGAGAATCCCGCCGATTGTGCTTCGCGCGGCATCTCTCCTCGCGAACTCCTTGACCATCCGCTGTGGTGGAGCGGCCCTGGGTGGCTCAAACTGCTTAAGTCCTCCTGGCCGAGCGAGCCCAACGAGGACTTCGACGAGGACACTGGGGAGCAGCGAGCGTCCTGCAGCACCGCCATTGTGGAAGTGAACGAGCCCGAGTTGCTGCGTCGCTTCTCTGGGCTGCAAGCGGCTCCTTCGAGTGACAGCGTGGTGTTTTCGCTGGCGCCGTCCTCAGAAAACGTCACTCACTCCCGAGGAAATCACTCGCGCAATTCACATTTGGCTCCGCACCGTGCAGCACTGCCACTACGGCACTGAGATCACCACACTCAAGGCCACTCAGCCTGTTCATCATCGCAGTCGGCTCGCCCGGCTGAATCCCTTCCTCGACGTTCACGGGATTCTCCGAGTCGGAGGCCGCCTGAAACACTCCATCCTCCCCTTCGACGGCCGCCACCCGACAATCATCCCGCCGACGTCGTGGCTCACTCGACTCATTGTGGATTCCTGTCATCGACGAACACTGCACGGTGGGGTGCAACTCACTCTGGGCACCGTCCGTCAGCAGTACTGGATACCTCAAGGACGAGCCGTGGTGAAACAACTGCTGCATCGATGTGTCACATGTGCTCGGTGGCGGGCGGTCACTCCACAGCCGCCAATGGGCAATCTACCCGGGGCCCGAGTCACGCCGTCGCGACCGTTTCTCCGCACTGGGCTGGATTATGCTGGTCCAATTCTGCTTCGCACCACAAAGGGCCAAGGACACAAGGCGCATAAGGCGTTCATCGCCGTCTTTGTTTGCATGAGCACTCGCGCCGTGCACTTAGAAGTCGCGTCGGATTATTCTGCCGACGCTTTCCTTGCCGCATTTCGCCGATTCACCTCACGCCGCGGCACGTGCAGCGACGTATACAGCGATTGCGGCACCAATTTCGTGGGAGCCGACCGACCACTCCAGGAGCTCTTCCGGGCCTCCACCTCCGACGAACGTCGAATCGCGCACACCACTTTAGGACAGGGGACACGCTGGCACTTTAATCCTCCCTCCGCCCCTCACTTTGGAGGGCTATGGGAAGCCGCCGTGAAGTCGGCAAAACACCACATTCGGCGAGTGATTGGCGAGGCAACACTAACATTCGAGGAAATGTCCACCTTCCTCGCACAGGTGGAAGCTTGCCTCAACTCTCGCCCGCTGCAAGCAATGTCCGACGATCCTGACGACTTCACGACACTGACGTCGGGCCACTTTCTCATCGGGAGCCCGCTCAACGCCATCCCGGAACCGGCCCTCGACGACACGGCTGTCACTCGGTTCAATCGGTGGCGACACGTGCAGCTCATGCGAGACCACTTTTGGCAGCGATGAGCTCGCGAGTACATCCAAAGCCTTGCATCGCGACCAAAATGGTTGAAGTCGAGCCCTGCACCGGAAATCGGGGCCTTATGCCTTGTTCGAGATTCCGTTAACGTTGCGCCGTCCGATCAGATGGCAGCATCGATCGGGTATCGACTCCCGATCACCGCAGCAGCTTGCGTACGCACGGGCGCGCTCATCGCCAACGTCTTCCTCGCGATATTCAGAGTCGTAAAAATGGCCGCGCAGTGATCAGACGTACGACGTGTGCTCTGTGCATTTTTGATTGTGACACATCGAAGTGCTCACCGCAGTGATTACAGCTGCCGAGATACTGCATTAACATGTAAAGCGACCGCTCATCCAGCTTTATTCGGGTACATCAACACGACGACTCAGGCTCACATGTGCGCGAGTGCCGACCGCCACGTGTCTCACCGGCTCACGGGCGATTCATCGAAGAGGACGGCACTTAATATAATTGCCTCTCATTTACACGGACTATATACACATCTCATTTTATACACCGCTCATCGATTCTCAGGTCATATTGTATCAATTTCGACGCATTAAAGACGCATTAAAGACGGCTCAGATTGTGGTCTGAGTTACACAAAAATAAAGTGAATATTTAGTTAACACCTTCCACGCGCGTCCTTCTCATCCCGCTTCCATCGCCGGGATTAATCAGCGATTTCGCGAACATTTGGTCCTTCGAGCCGGATGCGTGGAACTTAAAGTGTAACTCGGACACAGATCATGTGAACAGAGCATGCCCTTCACGACATGCCACGTGGACATTATCGCGCGCTTCCGCGAGTGAAAAACAGACATTCTCACGCGCGCTCGCGAGTGTTACGAAAACATGCTCACGCGCTCCTGCGAGTGTAAATAGACATTTTCACGTGTTCAATACATGACATTGTAGACTCTCGATTCGCATAGTGTTTTTCTCACGCGTCTCTCGAACGTTCTCGAATCGTGCAGCATTTCTTACACGTGTCTCGACATTTCTCAGGTATTTCATCGTGCGCAGCTCAGGGACGGCTCAACATGACGGAACCCGCAAAGGCGGGTACGGGCGGTACGGAGATCACGACGCCGCTGCTCGAGGTACCACCGGCTCGCACATCGGAACGCCAAGCCTCACCCGTGCGCTTGTCCACGGAGCTCATCCTAAATGAACCGACTGGCGACGGTGCGGATTACTGGCGAGACGCCACCGTCTTGTGCAAAGGACACGTCATTAGAGAAGATTTTCTACATCTCAATACATCTCGAAGAGGCGAACAAGGCGGTTCTCAAGGAGCATGCATATCTTGAAGCTTCACAGCCGTCGGCGCTCATTCAACAGCAAAGCGCACGTTGACAGCTCAGCATGTGGCAGCTCAACCGGCCCACACGGCAGCATTTCTAACTTACCCGTGCAACTGTTGCAACGGCACTCACTTCATTGTGATGTGCACGTAATTTAGGGATCTTTCAATCGGCGATTGACAAAAATTAGTCATATCACGGAAGCTTTGGTTCAAATGCCTCAGCCGCCATAACGGCCACTCATGTAAAGGCTCACGGGGGTGCAAGAAGTGCACCAACCAACACGATGCTGCATGAGGCTCATCAGTCGAACTCATCAGCGAAGCCGATCACCAGCTCAGCTGCGTCAGCTCAATAGGAAGATGGTGCAATCGTCGCTCACTCATCTTTGGCCCACTCATTACACTCAACACTACTCGCTACGGCCCTGGCTCAGATCAGCTCATTTGTTCATACTCAATGCGTATGGCCTCTCATTGATTCAGGTTCAGAACTTACCTTTGTTTCAGAATTTCTCGTTCGCCAGCTCAACATCACTCGTCATCATTCCGTCATTCTCATCACGGGAATGGGTGGCGAAGAAGGCAACGCAAACTCAAGGAGTTGAATGCTTAAGCTCCGCTCACTTCACTCAAGATCAGACGTCATTATTCAAGCTCACGTTCTGCAGGCGTCAGCGAACATCCTGCCATCATTCAACGCGGCACCACAGAAATGACCGCATCTCACCCAGTTAACCTTGGCTGATCTAGATCTCCTAACACCACGGCCAGTGGATATCATCATTGGAGCTGACTCATGTGGACAGATCATCAAGCCCAACATCATCAAACGAGATACATTGATGCCAATTGCGCAGCTTTCTTCGGATAGCTCGTTCTCGGACCTGTTAATACATCATCATCGGCAATTGCCACCGTGCATCATGCCTCCGTTCGGGAGGGAGAGGATATTCTTGACGACTTGCTGGCGAAATCTGGATACAAGAAGAAGAGCCTGCGAGCGACAGGCTTGATCTTACTCCTGACGAGCAAAGATGTGAAGAACATTTCAAGAGTACTGTTTCACGGGATTCAACAGGTCGATACACAGTTCGACTCACACTGAAATCATCACCGGATACTCTTAGCGATTCGTATCTCACTGC
>NW_020210422.1:0-1732 GCF_003070985.1 Temnothorax curvispinosus | reverse complement strand
TTTTTTGAAATACATGTCACTTAAGTTAAGTTAGGTAATATAATTTTGTGAAGAAGAATAAAGCCACCACTTAGGTTAGATTTTTAAATTTAACCCTTAACGGTCACACTATGGGGTCTACACCCCAGCGTTTTTTTGACTTCGAAAACGACCCAGTAAACCAATAGTCTGGGAGCCAGCTGCCATTTTTTATGACCAAAATTAAGAAACCTAAGATTTTGCTGTATGGTTCATTTAGTATTGCTACTAAACGAAGTGACCGTCAGCTTGCGAATTTGCGGTGGGTGTTACCGCGGCAGCCACCCACACACGTATAATTATAATAAAAAAAACAGACATAAAGAAAGCTAAGACTTTGTTTTTACGTTTATTATGATCTAAATAAACGGAAAATAGTAGTCAGCTGACTTCATGGTGGAAGGTTGTACGTCAGCTTCCCGCCCAAACATGCGAAAAATATGCGCTGAGTAAACTTATACTAAGAAAGCTGAAATTTGGAGAAGTGATAGTCGACTTTAACAGTTTCACGAAAATAATTGTCAGTTGAGCTTTTCGCGGTGGAAAAGTGCTCAGCTGACGAGTGAAAGATACGGCGCATCGCTATGCGCGCGGGCGCGTGGCATCCTTTACTGCATCAACTGAGCACTTTTCCACTGCGAAAACCTCAGCGGACAATTATTTTCGTGTAACTGTTACAGATAACTATAAGTTTACAAAGTTTTAGCTTTCTTGGTTTCAGATAACTTGATTTTTATTAATAAAACAGTGCGTATATGCACGCGGGCGCGTTGCGCCTATATCGCACTCAGCTGCTTATCTCTGACGCTCAATTATACCCTTAAATATGTATACATGACAATATAAACAGTAAATACGTATATATAATATTATAAATTAAAAAAATAATCACGTCTGTCACATCGATTACGACGCGCATGTAAACAATTAGATGCTCTGACACTGACGTGGCCGTCATAATGCTCGGCAACATGAGCGTTATAAGTAATCGTAAGATTGAAATATCTATGGAAGTCGGTGTCGGCAATAAACAACGCTTTATAAATATCAGCAAATTATATAAAAAATTAGGCCCTCAACTGAGCGCAGCACTGCCGGCTTTCCATGCCTTCACTGGCTGCGATTATAATCCTTCCTTTTTCAAGAAAGGGAAAAGCCGTTCCTACAAATTATTACATAACTCTGCAGTATACATTGATAGTTTCATTAAACTAAGTAACGCACCTGACGGAAACTTGGAGAGCACGTTTACAACAATTGAAGAATATGTTTGCCGACTATACAATTTAAAAAAAATTAACAGTGTAAACGAAGCAAAAGCTGCTATGTTTTTCAAAACGTACAACATCTTGGACAACGATGACATATTTCGTCTGCCAGCAAAAAATATAGACGGGTCAGCTCTACCGCCTTGCAAAATCGAACTGCACCAACATTTGCTTCGGACGACGTACATCGCTAATATTTGGGCCAATGCACATCTTACTGTTCCAACTGAATTGCACCCGACTGATTACGGCTGGAGAGAAGAGGACAACAAATTTTTGTTCAAATAGTTCGACGGCGATCAGCTACCCCCTTCTCTTGGCGATATTACCATCGAGGAAGAAAAAAAAAGTACTGCAGGTCAGAATTATACTTCACTATTTCTTTATTCAAGTGTAATTTTTAGATTAGTTTTGTTTTTAATTTAAAAATACAGTTTAGAAACAAT